>NC_139587.1:2981357-3176357 GCF_946808225.1 Silurus aristotelis | reverse complement strand
GGATAACCGTAATGACCCAACATCCCCCGGTTGGTTTCACACACACACACACACACACACACACACACACACACACACACACACACACACACACACACACACACATATACACACACACACACACACACACACACACACGTTTGACTAGCTATCCTTGTAAGGACCTTCTCTTGACATAATTATTAATGCAACCAAATAATGCTAGTAACCAGAAATAAGTTAAGGAAATTGGCTTTATTAATATTCAGCTTTTATTTGTGTTAAAAAAGATCAAATAAGTCAAAAGGGAGAGGTCCTAACAGGAATCGTCCAAATGTCCCCACAAGGTTTGGTTCAGAGTCAGATATATGTACCCTTGTGAAGACATATGGTCCCCACAAACACACACACACACACAAACTAATTATTCACACCTGTCTGCCAGATTTAGCACTAAATTAAACCAAGGACATGAAAAAAAGCACATGAGGTATAGATGGAATGGACCTTAAAATTTCCCATAAATCATTTCTGATCAGTTGGAAAAGAAATGTTACATAAATCAAGGTTAAAAAAATGAGGCAGAAGATGTACAGGCACATAGAAATGACTTAATGTTGCAGTGATATAGTAAGGTGTTGGAGAAATTTATCAAAGTAGAACTATAGACATGCTATTCATCATGCAGTCAAACAACTAAATCAGTCAGAAGATGGTGTATTGACCTGACACACTCTTTTTGTAAGGTCATAGAGCTGCTTACTTTCTGTATAGTATTAGTAAGTATGGTAACTTTTCCCAAAAATGAGTAAAACATTAAGAAAAATTACATTTGTCTAAACCTTTTCCAAAAATGGATTCAGGACAGTGTGTCTGAAAGCATATTAAATAAACAGCTACACAGGCTACATTTATCATTTTAATTATAATTTCAATGCTTGTTTGCTCTATGAAAGCATTTGTGCAATATGTGTGTGGAAATTTTTTTTACTTTGTTTCATATAACACTAAAGACATACTGTAGCAACAAAAAGCATTTGTGCAGATAATCTGCTCGGCTCAACAGAAAGCCTTATAGCCTTATAGAAAGAAAAATCCTTATAGCTTAACGTTAAATTGTGAACATGGTATTTAAAGCAGTGCCAGAGAAGCATTTCTGCCATGTTCAACTCTACCTGGCATTGGTGGAGCCTAAAAACAATGACCGACTTTGAAGCTGTGTTTCTGCTGATCAAACTTATATAAATCTAATTATACAGTAATCCCTCGTTTTTAGTTTATCGCGGGCGGGTTTGGAACGTAACCATCGCAATAAACGGAAAAACGCGATATACAGACGCCACTCAAAAAATTGTTTAAGCCGTAAATCATCGTCCAACACACTTTAAACACACACAGAAAACATTTGAAAGAATATAGTGAGGTGAATTTAGAAATACAGTTCACTGTAATCACATTTATTCATTCATTCATTCATTTTCTCCCGCTTATCCGTAATTCGGGTCGCGGGGGCAGCAGTCTAAGCAGGCCCCCGCCTTCGACTGCTGCCCAATCCTCACAGCACCGTCCCTTACGGTCCCTCCTGCAGGTGGTGAGCCCACGGGAAGATCACATTTATTATAAGTAATAATTACTTATAATATTACAGTATACAGGTCTGTTGTAGCGTAGCCTTTGTGTAGTTTCTGAGTTTGTTTATTAGTTGACGTGTCCTATGACGTCAAAAAAGAGGCACATCACCGCATTCTTATCATTTGCTAAATTGTATGTCTAACTTCTGTATGTTTTTTAGTTTATCGTGCTCTCCGCGTGAGAGAGCGAGAAAATTGGCAAAAAAAAGTTAGATATGTGGTAAATGCAATTCCGCAATAAACCGGGGGTGCCAGATTCCAACCGCGGTAAAGCGGGAGATTACTGTATTATATACATAATGAACCAATAGTACATTTCCCTTACAATATTTACATAATTATTTAATATAATTATAAAATAATTACAATATTTATAATATACAATATTGTTTTGCATTGTTTAGATCTTTTGAGTTATCCTTTTTCTTCATTCAAATTTTAGGAATCTGACCGAATTTCAACGTAAAGCCATTATGGTTAAATATTTTCACAATAATATGTGCATTCAGCTTTTTCCTACTCTGCAGTCACCTTGTGACAGCGCAACCATGTCCAAAATGAGTGCGAAGCATCTTCACTACCTCTGACATTTGACCTCACATTTTAGACACACATACCTTTCCAGCAGTTAGTCAAGTACACTCATCTACAAAGCAAACGTGGTCTAATGCAGTGGTCTCCAACCCCTGGGCAGAGGACCGGCACTGGTCCGTGGGTCAATTGGTACTGAGCCGTACAGAAAGAATACATAACTTACATTATTTCCATTTAATTTATTATCTGATTCTGAACAGTTTTATTTTGAAAAATTACCAGATTCTCTCCGCCACATCTGTTTATGACTCACTCTTGATGCATGTGATGATGCCTCGGTCACATGTCTTACCTCCATCCAATACCTTCTTAAAGGGGCTCCGGCTGCTAACACATAATACATTACCGCTAAAATGAAACCCCCAAGCAAGCAAAATAAACAACAAACAACACAGTGGATTCACGTTTATTATTATATTTAGAAAATACCATTTTTATGGTCGTATCATTTTATTTTGTTGTTTTTATCCACCACACCTTAAAGGCCGGTCCGTGAAAATTTTCTGACATTAAACCGATCCGTGGCGCAAAAAAAGGGTGGGGGCCGCTGTAATGCATCTGCTGGACAGTTTGTGTTGAAATCTACGATATTATTAATAAAGAATTTATACTTGCGTTCAACTTGAAAAGTTATCGTTTCCTAACCCAGACCAAAACCTACACATATATTCGAGAACTGTTTTGGACCAAAGAGGAAAATGTCAAAGATATTGAAGGTGAAATTCAGGGTCAGATTTTTTAATCCAAAAGTTTTTTCAGTATTTAATCAGACAACATTGTGCGTATTCATGATTGGTTTTTAAAACTGCTTCAGGGCATCTTCCATCGGATTATGTGAATTATCTGGACCCTAATTTTTAACATTTTAGAGATTATGCATGTTTTTTTATTTAGTGTCTAAACCTTCATCTTTTAACCCTTTTACAATTAACCAATAAAAAAGCAGGGACAGAAAATACAGACTAAAAATGAAGATTGGTTTTTCTTGCTCTTGCCTTTGGTAATATGATGTAATTTAAATACAAGAAGTGATTTAAAAAAAAAAATATATACACAATTATGATGATATAAAGTCTGATACCATAGCAAGCATTTACTTAAACATTTAATAGGCATCTAGTTTATTGTCAATACACTTTATTAGTCCATGAATATAATAAGAATTTTTAAACCTTGCAAAAGCCCACACAATATTATATAATTATGATGTCTTTGTCTTATAAAATCTCATGTATGCTATTATTTTACATTTTTTGAGCAAGTTTCCACATGTATACAATTAAATGTATGCACAAGATGCTAAATTGAGGTCTTGAAAATTGAAATTTTGCCTGGAATGTAGAATGTTTATTGACCTTTAATGGAATCCCATCATTCCACCTTGTGGTATCACCAAGCTGTTCATCAACTAAGGTGACACACTATATGGACAAAAGTATTGGGACAACTGACTGTTCCAGCCATATGTGGTTCTTTCCCAAACTGTTACCACAAAGTGAACATCTAGTGGAACATCTTCCCAGAAGAGTGCAGGTTATTATAAAATGTAGATTAAACTGGATGTTGGATGTTTGGAACTGGATGTTCAAAAAGCACAAACATCTTATGATCAAACAAATCTCATAGTCCGATGTTTAAATAAAAGGTCAAAATCACATAAGACCCCTTTGATTTACTTAAACTCCGCATTTCAATTTCAATTTCGGTGTTTACTACATGTATAGCAGAACTTGTATATAATTTCTTTCTTTTTTCTCAATCAGGAAGCCACTCTTCTGTCAGCTATCAATCATAAGCCATTATGAATGGAAATCCTCAGGCTTGCATAACACGTACTTGTGAGTTTCTGCTTCTTTTTACTGAAGCAGGTCGGCCCTGTCAGTTTCCTTTCCCAGCCTGCACCTCTGCATCTCGTAACAAAACATCTGGAACGGGGCAGCTAAAACAGGGCCCCCTTGGTAAGAAACATGTCCAAACAGTGCTAATAAGAACCAGTTGCATCATTTAGCTGCATGCTGATGAATGAGCGCTGTTTTCGGTGTTCTCAAAGCCGAGGCAGAGACGCAGCGGGGACGTGTGGAGCGTTGGGGACCGAGGATAGACTTTCATTCACAGCACTCGGTGCACTTTCAGTAGGCCGGCTGTCTGTTCAATTAGCGAGCCGTCATCGCAACACACGCAAAGCGTTCACGACACTGCTTAGAAAATCCATATTATAATGCTGGACATTGTTGGGTAATAGAGTTCTGCTTTGGTTTGGGTTTGTAAGGGTTGCACATAAAGAAGGTGGCAAAAAAGGCAAATGAAAATATGTAAAAAACAGAAGGAAGTAACATCAATGAAAACAAAAAACTGAGTTATTCTAATTGTAAATTAATGCGTTAGCAACAATTCTTACAACATTTATTCATTTTCGTGAACATGAAAAAATCACTGTTGCCAACATTATAAACAAATTAAAGTATCACAATAAAATCAAGTATTAAATTTAGCATCTTTTTGTGCAAAAATACTTATACAGCTCTCCATTTTACATCAAACCTCAGTTAAGAGATCAACTAAGATAATGACTAATTGCAGATCACCAATGTTCCCCATCAGCCAATCACTGATCACCATTCTTTCCTAGTGGCTAATTATCGATCAGCCTTATTGCCTAAAACAATCACGGATCACCACCATACTTAACAATTATTAGTTACTATTATTGCCCAACATCCAATCACTGATCCTCAATGTTCCCCAAAACCAACCACTGATCAAAGTGGTTCCAACAATCACTGTCTATAGCTGTTCTCAACAACCAATCACTTATCCCCATTATTCCCAGACATCCAATAATTGAGCACCACTGTATCCAATCATTAATCACTATTATTCCAAAACACCCAAACTTTAAACTCCTTTGTACCCCACATCCAACCACTGATCACGATTATTCCCCAACATCCAATCACTTAACCCCATTGTACCCCACATTCAAGGGCTGATCACCTTTATACCCCACATCCAATCAGTGATCATGATTTTTCCCCAACACTCAATCATAGTGCCCCATTGTAGTCCACATCTAATTTCTTACCAACATTATTCTGCACCATCCAATCATTGAGCTCAATTGTACCTTGAAATTAATCACTGATTACAATTATTACCCAACATCCAATCTTTGAGCCCTATTGTACTCCAGATCCAATAGCTAACCACCATTTTCCCCAAACATCCAATCACTGAGCCACAATGTACCCTATAATCAATCACTGATCATTATTTTAAGCAAAACCTAACAAATTTGCAACTCCGATCTCTGCTGCTCTGTGATTGGTTCCTGACTGTCACATGATCCCTGAGGACCTGATTGAATGTAATCCCTGTAATAAGAGCTGCATTTGTGATTAAATAGTTAGAATTCAGTGCTGCCTGAGTAACTTCTGCAACCGATCCATCTCCGCTGGTGCGTTACATTAAATAATCGAGTTTTGGATAATTCTGCACAAACCCTTTTTTTTCTCCAAAAGGATTATTAGATCATTCATACCAATTTCTGAAGAATTTGTGATGATGAGATTATTATTATTTATTTATTTTTTTGCCTTTCTTTTCGTTTCTGCCTCTCTTTAGCTGTTTCATGCACACATGTTCTGGATTTTGGTCCAGCTGTGAGGTCATGTGTTAGAGTACTGGTTGATGAATGACGGCCATCTGTCCTCACTCGCTGATAACACCGCTCCACCCCTCAAAAAGAAACAAAAAACACAAAAAAGACAGAACAAAAGAAAGAAGGCAAAAAGGCGCTATAGGTGTCACCTCGCGCACAAGTTCCCCGAGAAGAGGATTTCTGTCTTCAAGCAGATGAGCATGTGTGAGTTAGCTTCAGAGCAAGGAAGCAGATGCTAAAACTCAGTGTAGTAATAAGTAGTGTGTGTGTGTGTGTGTGTGTGTGTGTGTGTGTGTGTGTGTGTGTGTGTGTGTGTGTGTGTGTGTGTATGCACGTCATTTAAATGCACCAAGCTGTCAATCACAGTGAGAGGGTAAAAAGAACAAAGGCAGAACAGTGCATATAGAAAAAGACAGCTACCACATTTAAAAGCATCCTATGCAGTTGTCTGCTGGAAAATTCAGGTGTGCCAAAAGTTTGTGGACACCTGAACAAGACTGGTATGTGTTTTTCTATAACAACTGATTCCACCTTTAGTCCCTATTTGCTGTTATAATAACCTCTACACTTCTAGGAAGATGTTCCACTGGAGTTTGGGGTGCATTCAATGTTCCAATTCATCCCAAAGGTGTTTATTAGGGTTGAGGTCAGAGCTCTATAGCAGGTCATTTCAAATCCACTCCAATCCATGGGAAGCATGTTTACGAAGCTGGTTTTGTGCACAGGGGCGTTGTCAAACTGGAACAGATTTATGTTTTCCATCGCATCCAAAGACATTCTATACAACCGTGTAGTACCTCCAAGTTTGGGGACGAATTACATATGGCTGGAAAAGTCAGGTGTCTCAAAACATCTGCTCATATAGTATATGTTTGGCATAATGTTGAAGACTAAATGTATAAATTAGATTTTTAAAAAGTAAATAAAACCTCAAGGTCTTTACAGATCCACTTTCCTTCAATTAAACACAAAGCCACAACAGCTTAGCCTGTATATGACCCAGTGCATCCAGGATCATAAACTTCGTTCGCTTCACACACAGCACTCATTTTCCCCTCTACCCCTTTTGAGGTGAGAGTGTTTACACCGCAGCATCTGGCCCACTCGGACGCTGTACACAAAGCGGCTCGCTTGTGAGTCATGCCGAATTAAGTTTAGCCACGAGTTTCCTGATTGGGCTTTTCTCGTACGCGAGGCGGCTTTCCTCTCCGAACAGAGAAAGCAGAGGAAAACACTCTCCAGTCCAAACACGACATGCAGACGCAAACATCAGAGCCCTGAAGATGCAGCAACATAGACGATGAGTGAGAGCCAGATCCCTTTAAAGCATCACACGCAGGATCAAAGGTTCCAGTTTTTTACTATGAAGTTCCTTTTTCCAGGGAATTGCTTTATTCCTTTTATATCTCAGCATTTATTATTACAAATACAACGTTTCATTTATAATATTAAAATGCATTCATTTTAGAATAAAATGCAAACGTATTTTATTTACTGTGTAAAATAATATTTACATTTAATGTTCTGGAATTTCCGCAAAACAAGTTCCCCTTATTGCTGTTCTATCAGCTATAAACCGTCGCTCCCTCACCATCGTATCTCTGTTTTTTTGTTTATTAAATGTAATAAATATATACAAGGACAATAATAATGCAGTTCGTCATGTTCCTGAGAAATCTCTGAGAAATATAAACTCGTGTGGTAAATATTTTCCTGTCTAGGGAAACTAAAAAATGCAGCTTTATCTCGGATACAAGGCACTCACACTGAAAAAAGGTATTGGGTCATATGTGGTTCTTCACCAAACTGTTACCACAAAAATGGTAACACACACTAGTAAAAGATGTCGTTGGATGCAGTAACATGAAATCTTCCCTTCGCTTGAACATGGAGACCCAAACCTGTTCCAGCATGACAATGTGTGCACAAAGTCAGCTCCATGAACAGATGCTTTACATGAAAAAGTTCTTCTGCTATGGAGCTTCAACCCTTTGAACACCTTTGGGATGAATCTGAATGCTGACTGCACCCCAGACCTCACCATCAGAATCTGACTTTATTTACACCCTAGAGCACAAATCTCTACAAGCACAAACCAAAATCTAGAGAAACATCTTCCCAGAAGAGTGGAGATTCAACAGCATATTGGGAAGTAAATGTGGAATGGGATGTTTGAAAATCACATACCACTCATATGGACAGTAGTCCACAAACTTTTGTCCATATTTTTATGACCAAACTCTTGATGTCACCCATATGAGGATGGGTTCCCCTTTGAGTCTGGTTCCTCTCAAGGTTTCTTCCTCATATCATCTAAGGGAGTTTTTCCTTGCCACTGTCGCCACGGCTGCTCATCAGGAACAAACGCACACCATTCACCTTCACTGTTGTTTTCTGTAAAGCTGCTTTGAGACAATGTCTGTTGTGAAAAGCGCTATACAAATAAACTTGACTTGACTTGACATATTGTGTATCCTTTTAAAATATCTGTTTTTATGAATCCATAAGAGTGTGACTTGTTACTATAAAAATGATAATGTTACACAATAATAGTAGTAGTAATAATTATTAAAAAAATAATAAATAAATAAATAAATAAATAAATAAATAATAATAATAATAATAATAATAATAATAATAATAATTGTTATTATTATTATTATTATTATTATTATTATTATTATTATTATTATTATTATTATTATTATTACTTCTACTTTTATATTAATAAAATGACTGCTCTTGATTTTAAATTAATAAAATGATTGCTCTTGATAAATTTACATACATTTTTTGTTTACATATTTAATTAAGACCAATTTGTCCCAAACTCAAACACACACTCGAACTCAAACACACTCAAATACTCTATACAATGCAAACACATTCATGTCTATAGTACCACATTTATTTTAAGTGTAACATTTATTGTGTATATGTTTGCATGTGCACTCGTTGTTTACAAGTTTGTTTGTTTGTTTTTTTGCACATAGTACTGTATAACATATACAGTCAATTTTGTGTATTTGTCCTGCATTGTTTTGTATTGTCTGTTTGCAGTAGGTTGCACACGATGCATTTTATGTGGCGAGGAAAACTTACTTTAGTCCTCAGCTCTGTGTTGTGATTTGTAGCTCTACGTTGTTTTATGTAGCACCAGGGTTCTAGAGAAACGTTGTCTCATTTCCCTGTGTACTGCATCCGCTATATATGGTTGAAATGACAATAAAAGCTTCTTGACTCTCTCTTGTCTCTCTGAATTGTGTTACAATTCAACGTTCTGTACTTTGTACACTAAACTGCTCAAATTCAGGTTTACAGGAACCCAGATTTTATTTTGGATCCTTAAAAAACAAGCCAAAGGTGATGCTGGGATGCTAAACATTGACATGTTGAAGGTAACAGACTCAAAAATGATCTTCTAGTTGACCAGAATATCTCATGGCGTTTCATTCATAATAGATTTTTACCTGTCCATGCTGGAAAGACGTTATAGGCAGCTGGTTTTAATGCACATGAAAGAAATGAACATAAAAAAAAATTAAATTGTCTTAATTGAGTTAAAAGCTGGGATTTCCAGTAAGCATGGCTTAAACAGGCTGCCATAGTTCTCATCCCAGGAATTCTTTAGCCGACTGGGATCACTGGCTGCTGGAACTAATGGCTGTTCTAGGACTGAGATAGGCATCTGCTGCCTGCCTGCCACACGCACACGCCACCAACAAATCACACACACATATACACACATACACACACTCTCGGGGTTAATGGACCGTGATTGGTTCAATCTGTAAAATCTTAAGCAAATCCTCTGCCGTCTCATTAAAACGGCTCTTATCAGGGTCGTAATGTATAATGCATGCGGCCTGAAACGTTAACCATATGTAGGAGACGTAAACAGGTCGGCATAAGCTCCGTGACCACACATGAAACATTACAACGGCAATCAGGAGCTGCCAAAACAGCAGAACACCCCGGAACCATGTGAAGGGAGGAAAAGCTGTTAAAATGTTAGTGTTAATGACGGGCGTGGTACTGAACTGGAGGGTTCTTTTTTAAGTCTGGATCCACGGAAATTTGTAACGCGGATAAAAATAGCAGAGGGGAAATTTTAGGAGGCCTGGGGCCACATAAAAATCTTTCTCTTTTAGGCAATCTCTATGAGATTTGTAGTAATTGCTGTACTGGAAGTTATCCAATCTGATACAAATGAGAAAACTCACCCATCGGTTACATGATCAAACGCAAGAATCATTCAGAATTAACAGAAGAAATCAACATGAGGTTATTTAGTAGGGGAATCACAGCCACTCCAGGCTACTGAAAGACCAAAACACACCCATGTTTGCATCTAACACCAATATTAGATTGAATGCAACTATAAATGGATGAAACAAACATGACTGTGGTTGCAAGAGTGTGATCAGGTATCAGATGTGGGCGGAGAGAAGGCAGGCAAATCGGAAGGTAACACGTTGTGAGGTGGTTAAAGCATTGGACTTTGGATCTGAAGGTTGTGAGTTCAAGTCCCAGCCACACCAAGCTGCCATTCCTGGGGCCCCTGAGTGAGTTTTTATTCCCATAGCTGCTCAGATGTATGAATGAGATGAATGTAAGTCATTGGATGAAGGTGTCTGTTAAATGCCATAGATTGTAATGTAAACGTTGTCTGCCTTGTTATCTCTTTTAAAAAATTTAAAAAAGAACAAAAGAAAAAGTGCCTCCAGTAGTCTTACTTCACACCCTCACATGCTGGGGTCTTTTAATGACATTATTTTAAAAAAATAAAATATGTTTTAATGCAAACCATTGATATTAAAGATGCAAAGAAATAAAGATATAAGATAAAATAGGACTAGAACATGCTGGACCATGCCATTTTTGGAAAACAGGGGTGTGTATCAGGGTCACACAAAATTTAATTATAAAACGATAACGCTATATAATTTTGTTAAGAGTTTTATTATGCAATTATAATATTGCTCTAAATTGTTTATTAGTATATAATAATGCTATTTAATTCTACTGGGTGCACCATAAAACTGAAACTATTAAATCTGCAGTTCAAAAAAGCTTTTATTACATGAATAAATTAAACAGATCTGCATTATTATCATTATTATTATTATTATTATTATTATTATTATTATTATTATTATTATTATTATTATAATATTTCCTGGAGTGAATAAAAATGATTCTGGAAACATAGAGAATGCATGAAACCTGGTGAGGTCAGAAAGACAGAACAGAGAAGTGATCTGCTTCGGTTTCAACCACCAGGTTGCACGAGTAGAAGAACAGTCGTATAAAACCGTCGACTTCGCAGCGTGACGGCGCACGAGTTTAGCTAAAATCATTCACAGCAGTAAAATCAGTCTCATAATAACTCGCTTGGAGCCGTGCTGCATCACAGATCGGGTTTCTGTTTTCTCGCCGGCAAAATCTGCACATCCGAGTGTCTGTAAACCACCGTAGAATTCAGTGCGAAAGTTTGCACACCATTAGAATAAAGAAAATATACACCTTTAAATTTTATGTTGAGGAACATTTTTCCAAAATTGTTTCACAATTTGTAGAGAGACAGTCTTTCACAAGTTGGTGAAGCTCCGCCCATCTTTACTTCTGAGAGACTCTGCCTCTCTAAAATACACCATTTATACTCAATCATCTTACTGACCTTCTGCTAATTAGTCTCATTAGTTGCATAAAATTTCTCAAACTTTTTAATTTTAATAACACTTACTTTTTCCAGACTTTTGTTGCCCCGTCCCAACTTTTTTTAAAGATTAAAAATGGCCTTATTTGTTCCGTGAAAATGGTACATTTCCTTAGTTTAGACATTTGCTATGTTTTCTATGTTCTATTGCGAATAGAATATGGGTTTATGAGATTTTACACAGTCCCAACTTTTTTCATTTACATTTTTTGTATATACAAAAGGCCCACATTTGTCATGTTCCAATGTTATCGGAAGTAAAAACAAATAAGTAGTGAAAAAGACAAGACAGAAATATAGCTGTGGCTAGAATGTCTTTGGAGAGCTGGAAGCTATGAAGCAGACAGAAATTCTTCCTTCCCACATCCCGATTTGTTAGGACTCTATGGTCTGATCTAGCCATCATATAGTACACAGAGCGAAGAGGGTTAAGGGTCTCACTCAAGGACCCAATAGTGGCAGCTCAGTGGTGCTGGGGCTCAAACCCACAATGTTCTGATTAGTCCTAACTTTTGAGCAAGCACTCATTCATGCTGTGTAAACATCCTCCAGGATTCAACCTTAGATTAAAAAACTGCCTCTCAAAGAACAAACATGAGCGATGTGTAAAATCCTCGAGTTATATTAATGTCATGAATGAATAAATCATCATTTGACTGTTAAACCTTAACCAGCTTGTTGTTTACAAAACCAGCATCATGGTTTATTGAGAAGTCCATAATCACAAATGTGGTTGGATTCTCTGCGCTATTTATAAGCATAAATAGCGCAGAGAAATATGCAGCAATTACCGTCTGTAACGTTTTCTTCACACAATGTGACCTTAAAATGTCCTTCTGATGAAGTTTGTGCTCCAAAACACCAAAAAAACTAAACTCAACCTGTACCCAATGTCTCCAGTAGGGGTCTTACCTACCACGTCATTAGCTCCTTATGCTAATGATCACACACACACACACACACACACACACACACACACACACACACACACACACAGCAACATTTCCTGAATTTGGGCCAGTCTGGTCCAGAGGGCTGGTTGTGCATGTGTGTGTGTGTGTGTGGGTCTCCACAGGGGTTGCAGAAGTTCAAGGTTTTATGGGCTGGTACGTCCTGTCCTGACACAACTTCACTCAAGGAACTGTTTCCCGCAGGCTGCCTCTCACCCAACACCCCAACGCCCTGACAACCCAACACGAGAGCGTGAATTTAATTCAGGAGATGTTGAATAAGGATGCATCTGGAGAGCTGGTTTAACACGAGATGCCTCCAAGACCTTAGATTTCAACATTTCCTTTAACTCCAGTCAATAAGATGCAGCGCTGTTCACATTTCCCGTGCTAATCCTAAACCAGCTGCAGGGCCAGATGGATGTTTATAACAATCTCTTCTGAGATGAATCATTAGCAGCATAGGTCAAAGTAAGAGCAGGATCATGACCATGAATAACAAACGCTGTGGTGATGAAGCAAGCTGACCTTTTTCTTCATTATATAATATAATATAATATTACTGAAAATAAATGTAAAAAATACTCCTGAAAACCTCTCAATCCTTCGATTCTCATTAACCATCTTGACCACAAACTAAACCCTTCAGCCAAAACTTGATTGCAGTACGTCTAGATACAGGAACATGCAGCACAACCTTTGAGAAGCGGAGATGTTCTCCTGAATGTTTTCAGGAGAACGTCAATGAGCTCTGGTCTCAGACAAGCGTATTTTTGTTTTCCTTTTAAAGAAGCGTATTTATTGTGTTTTTTCAGAGCTTGTTTCTTCTAGTGATGGCACGACAGCTATTTCGGTATTTGGGTTTTCTATGAATGCCTCAGTACCACACATTTCCACTCCTCAAAACATTGTTCAGATGGTTTATTTAGAAAATATTTCAGGTCTTTGTTCTTTAAAAAAAAAAAGCTCTTATTTCTATTTTATTTATTCCACATCCTATCTCGTTTCGAGTGCTAATTCCAAAACGCTTCACAGAGAGAGATGGAAACAGAGAGGAGACAGCAAAACAGAGAGAAACAGACAAGGAAACACAGAGAGAGAACGAGACTGAGACACATACACTTAAGGAAAGACAGAGATACAGAAGCACACAGTGAGAGATAGAGAGAGACAGAGAGAGAGCGATAGAAAGACACAGAGAGAGAGAGAGAGCGAGAGAGACAGACAGAGAGAGAGAGACAGAGAGAGAGATAGAGAGAGAGAGAGAGAGATAGATAGATAGATAGATAGATAGATAGATAGATAGATAGATAGATAGATAGATAGATAGATAGATAGATAGATAGATAGATAGATAGATAGATAGATAGATAAAGCAAGACAGAGAGAGAGAGATAGATAGATAGTAAAAGACAGAGAGACAGAGAGATAGATAGATAGATAGATAGATAGATAGATAGATAGATAGATAGATAGATAGATAGATAGATAGATAGATAGATAGATAGAGAGAGAGAGAGAGAGAGAGATAGATAGATAGATAGATAGATAGATAGATAGATAGATAGATAGATAGAGAGAGAGAGAGAGAGAGAGAGAGAGAGAGAGAGAGAGAGAGAGAGAGAGAGAGACAGAGACAGAGCGATAGATAGATAGATAGATAGATAGATAGATAGATAGATAGATAGATAGATAGATAGATAGATAGATAGATAGATAGATAGATAGATAGATAGATAGATAGATAGATAGAGAAAGAGAGAGAGAGACCACACACAATTTATGGGACAATTTGGCCACTAATGCATGATGAAGAGTGCAGACTGGACAACGTCATAAATAAACAGGATAAAAAAGACACAGGAAGAGAAGCATCACTACTCAGTTAGAGATGTGAGTTCTTATATTTTATTAACCCCATAACCTTCTAAACTGTTAAAAAATATCCGTGTACATCCTTAGATTTATTTTTATTATTGTACCTAAACTACATAAGTATTATACCACAGTGCTGTTGAATTCTCGATTCTGATTGGTTATTACAAACCCCCAGGGAAATTGTTGAGTTGCAGTTGCTCAAAGTAAAATTATAGTAAAGATTAAGGTAAAATTACAAAAGTTAAATGTAAATAAATAGACATATTAGGTTAAATATTAAGTGAAATTAAATGTGTAGCAGCATAAATCAGATGGCAGAAAAATCAGAGTACGATAATTATTGCATATGTAACTATTATTATTATTATTATTATTATTATTATTATTATTATTATTATTATTATTATTATTGCACTAAAATTATTGCACATTATTTGCCCAAGACATAAACATTATATAAGTGTGCCATGAAAATCTATAACTCTATCTATATCTATATCGTCTATATCTATATCATGGACCAGCTATATCTTGATATGTTTATATATATTATATATCTATGAAGAAAACACCACATCTGCATATTGAAAAAATCGTTTATATCTGAGATACATGAACTTTTTCCTATCAAGGGCAATAACTGAAGTTGATTGGGGGGCGTGAGACGAAAATAAATGTTAAATTATACCAAACATTATATTAAATAAAAGTTGCAATGGATCCTTTTATTTATTATTTTACTTATTTCCATTCAATATAAAATACACACCTCCTCATCTCTGAATACTTTCCTATACTGTAACAGCACATATTTCTTCTTGACTTTTACTTTAGGTTTGGCTTAAATCCATTCAAATCAATTGAGCAATAAACCAGAATAATAATTGTAAAAAAACAAAAAAACAAATAAGATTATAAAACACTATAATTGTGGTGTGTTGTAATTTCTGGCACTATAATATTTTGTAGTCTTGGCTGTGTTATGGAGAACCATAAAATGATGAAGTGAAGATTTAAAACTGGTGGAAGGAAATATGTAAAAGTATCCTGAGCCAAAGCCAAGCTTCGACCTTAAACCTTGGACAGCTGGCCCTACTCCACCCCTTGTCCTTTACACTTCACCCAATGGTGCATGATGTCCTTAACCCTAGTGTCAAGTGACACACAGAGACACACCGAGAACCAACCGAGTGATGTCATGAGAGCCAGTTTTACAATAATATACAGCCGCTACATACCACAAGCTCTTTGTTGCTGATATGTTTTTTCACATTTGGAGACACGTGATGGCTGGAATCCTAACATGGTGCTCATGTTGGCTACAACCGGACATTTCACGACTTTTTCACAACGTGGCCAGGACTTACATACAGCGTGCTTATAAGGAATGAATATACTGTATGTAACACTGCCGCTATTGTTTGCAAAATCACCCGAAAACACCCACACTCTGTTTTTAACGATACAGCCTCCGAATTTCTCAATGTTATATTTGTTCGCCCTGTGGTGGCCTGGCTCTTTCAACTTCGTGCATTCCGGACATTCTTGATGGAGCTACCGCACCGACTGGCACTTCTCAACAAGCCAGAAGAAACAACCCTGTGTGCACATCCCTTTTTGTTCCTGTCTGTCTCCTGTTTATATGAGAAAAGCTCAAGTACACTTCGGTGTCACGCCTTCAAATCAACCCTCCCATCCCTCGACCCTAAATCATATCACAAACTGAAACCCTCACGCTTTTCCTGACAAGTCCCAGTCCCACACAGCACATCCGCTATGGTGAAGGACGTGGGTCAAAAGCATGACACTGGAACTGAAATCTAGACTACAAATTATCAAGGAACATACATTTTATTTCAAGTCAAACAGGCCATGATTTAATCATCCAATGTGTTTTTTATAAGGTTCTGATTATCACTAAGCACTATCAAATCAATATTTTTGAATCAGACATATAATTCCAGGGTCTATGACTCGATCTTGAGCTTGGGTTACTGTCTGTTTATAATTTCATGCCTTTGTCCCTATCCTCGCTTTCATCCCAAAATCAAATAGACACTCCTACATTCATATTGTAACATTTTAAAGCGCTCACCAACAACTCGTCGGTCTGAAAATGTGCGAGAATTAAACAAACGCACTCCTAAAAACTCGTTTTTCTTTTGCCGTTCTGCAAATGTGATTTTTTATTTTTGTATTTTTTCTATAGTCTTCTTGCAAAAGGTGAAATCATGATCATGAATAAAATGTTTGATGTAAAATTTCAAGCTATTAAATGTCTGTGTAAAAAAAAAGTAAAAAAATACATTTGTTGAATTTAGTAAAAAAAAAAAATTTTATTATTTATGATCTTATACCAAAATTGCCATTTTGCACTTGGCCTATGTTTTGACAGAAGTGTACATGTAGATTATTGTAAATTGGCCCTATTAATGGAAAATTAAGTCCAATGTTCATGTAATGAACAAGTGTCCTATACCTTATTCTGTATTCCCACCTTGACACCCAGCGTTCCCAGGATTGACTGGACTGGAATGACTCTGGTGCAACAAACTAGATATCACCCCAAAAAATCTGCACCGTGAATGTTATCAATCAGCCGCTCATCGATCAGCCCACCAAAAGTCCTTTATTAAATTTTTCTGACAGGAAAAATATTAAAATTGTGGTTTTGGATGACCGTCAAACCCCAACCCCGGAGCGCCGTATAACTGAGTGAGCAAATTCAATCCTTCAGAATAAACAGTCCAGAGTTCTAGTGGTTCAGATGAAACAGGCCACTGTTTACACCGGTATTAATCATAATACGGTTTCAGATCTTACATATACAGTATATAATAAAATATATATAAATAATAAGGCTTTAAACATTCTAAGCGACAGCTTAATTTTTTTAATTTTTTGTTTTTTTATTTTGACATTTTCTTATATTGTCATTTTTTTGACAATATTTTAAAAAAAAATCTAATAATATTAGATAAATATATAATAATATATTCATTTCCAAAAAGTTAGACTGCACTTGGTGTGTGTTTACATCGTCCACACACTCTGTGTTAAGATCATGACCATGAAATGCCTGTTCCTTCACGCTATCTAAAGCACTATCTTAATCCCTGTGTATCTCCCCCACGGCTTCTGTCAGCACCGAGGAAAAAAAAATCCATCTCCACAGCTGAGACCAGCACCTGTGCTTTTCCCCGGGCACAAACTTTCGATCGTTTAATCTCATGGTTGCACTTAATCCTTCCTGAGACTGATCTGGTTCTCATCTGAAGAGGTGAAGATCCCTTCTTCATCCCCACTGCTGGTTCGTATCGAGCCGGTTTGGTGCTCGTGATGTCAAATTGCCACTCGGGATCGTGCCGGCAGACGCTGTCTGATCCTGTGAGGTCTTGGGAACGAGTGCCAAGTATGTGAAAACCACAGGAACCGTAGAAACAATTGAGGGTCTAAATTTAGGTGAGAGGATCTGATGAGGCACTGAATTAAATCGGTCTTAATCCAAATGGAGCAGCTGGAAATAGCAAAACAATACCAGGGAAATTAGAGAATGTAGTCACGCTGGGATTGGAATTCATATTTTCTGCAGATGAGATCCAGGTATGGACTCAAGAAACTTGATTTCTGTAAAAATATCTATTCTTCACATTATCATTTTCAGATATTATCATTTTCAAATCTGCAGCAACTGCAAACGAAAGATGGACTGAAGCAGATGGTCCAGGAAGGAGCAACACAACACTTTTCTCCCACAAAAAAGTCATTTAAATGATCCTACTGCATTTCATATTACATAATATAAAAAGGTGTGAGTCCAATTACAAAAGGAATTCCTATCATAGTTCATTTGCTTCTCATTTAAAGCTAACACATTCCAGCAGAGTAACCAGTGCCTCACGCGTTACCGATGACTATCCAGTTCCACTCAGCGGATTTAGGGTCAGATCCGACGGTCAAAAAGGGGTCCAGACTTGTTTTTGTATACGATCGAGGTATGAAATGAATACAGCAGAGAGCTCTTTTAGACGCTGGTGTAAACCTCTAGCATCCGACATTACATTATAAGAAGTTTCCACATTTTCTTAAATGTAGTCGTTTCTAGACTTTTTGGCACCCCAGACGAGATTCATTATTAATAATAATAATAATGATGATGATAATAATAATAATAATAATAATAATGATAATAATAATAATAATAATAATAATAATAATAATAATAATAATAATAATACTCTTGGTGGGGTGGGGGACGGTGTGGAATAAAGTGTGAATAATTTTACCATTAAAAATTATAAAACAATTATCAGATTCAACCTTTTATTATTTTACACATTTTTACACATCTATTATTTTTGCTTGTCTACTTTCATAGCCTTTTTTAAATTATTGACCAAATAATCGCCATTCTAGTAGCTGTGCAATTTATATAATGTACAGCTACATATAAAAAGCCGTTATAGGTGCTGCTTTCAGTCATTATTGAATCCGAAACACAGTCCAGAATTCAACTCCACCACAAAGATATGACCAAAAGAATGTGCGCCTCTGACCACCACTGCCATACATAGTTTTTCATTAAAATGTTGCCACAAAAGTAAAAATCCCACAAAGTCTTTGAATGATGTAGGATTATAATTTCCCATCACTGAACCTTAGTAGCCGAAATATTGTTCAAGCATAACAATGCCTCTATGCACAAATTGACCTCCATGAAGTGTTAAGGTTGAAGTGGAAGAACTCAAGTGTCCTGCACAAAGCCCTGATCTCCTCAACCCCACTAAAGACCTTTGGGATGAAAGATTTTGAACCAAAATCTAGAAGAAACCATTCGCTGAAGAGTGGAGCATATCATAACAGCTGCATCTGTAATGTTATGTTTAACTCATTATGTGATGATGAGGTGTGAACAAACTTTTGGCCATTTATCTACTGAATACACCATTAGCTACCACTAGCAAGTCCCAGGTCTACAGTCTACAGAGCATTGTTTCGAGCTCGTACACCAGACTAGCATGAGCAAGCTGCAGTGGGTGAAAGTTCTAGTGTTAATCTGGCTGCTGATGGATGGTTAGCAGTTAGCCAAAACTGCTAGGCAAAACAGTGGTAATGAGGGTCATCTGATAGGGCCAGCTCCAGAGCAGAAGCTTTGTGTTGATAGACATTTGGCCCTTATGGAAAATAAAGGTCTGCGGCCTGGAGAAGGAAAGCGGGAAAAGAATAACCGATTAGCCTCGACAGCTAGCGAGGAGACGTGAAAATAATTGGACGACACAGACGAATTGCAGCAGTGAGCTCAGAGAGATTGAGGTACATGCAGTGGTTTGTGGGCTGAGGCTTTTTTTTTCTGTGGCTGCCAAAATATCCTGAAGTATTTTCTCTCTTTTGTTTCAGCATTTGCTGAATTTTATGGTCTTAGTGCCAGGACTAGATTAGGTTCGGTGAGAAGAAGCCAGGAAATGACTAACAGTTCAGAGCTTCTGTACGTGGCATTATACCACAGTGTTTCAGAAATGTCCAATCTGATTGTCTAATTAAATGTAATGTTTTATAATAGCACTTCTGACAGGAGGTTTATTCTGAAATATGCTGATGTGTGAGCATTTATACAGCAACCAGTGAATTTGTATAGAGGACGCTTTATGAGAGGATCCCCTTTTCTTTAAGGGGGGGGCGGTATTACTGGTATTATTGTGGCGACTTTATTATGATTTAAATGTATTTATTAAGCTTTACAGACAAATGAGCTGTACAGACGTACAGACAAATGAGATAAGAGACCATCAGTGATTATTTTGCACAACACCAAGTTATACTCCTTACTTATCATAAACACCTGCATTCGTAACTACAGTGATGACAATCTGTATAACAAATTCTGCTTTATGCTTATAATAGCTTATAATAAGCAGCAAGCAACAGTTATTATAGTTCATTTAGACCATGTCCACATTAATACATTTTCACGTTTTTCTCTCAGTTTTGGCCTTTAATCCACACTGAGACAGCGTTGTCTGTCAGACAAAAAAAAAACGGTCTCAGTAGTGGCTAAAATTTAAAACATCTTTTTTTTTGTTTGGCGTTTCACACATTTCAGTGTGGATGAGCAACTCTTGGGAAATGAATTTATCCAAATTAGGGTAGATGCACCCTCAGAGCAAGGACACAAACAAAAATGCAATTAAACACACTTCAACCCAATCAGGACGTGAGCTAAATAAAGCCAGATGTCGTAACTAGCCTCGTCTGATCTACTTTGTACTCCCACCAGTTAATCTCCTCTCCGCCGTATCAGCATGTTGACATAATGTATCAGTCCAGACATTTTTTGCATCTGACACCAAAAACAGACTTTTCAGGAAGAAATCCTCCGGCCGATTAAAGTCCTCTTGATCTAAATGCAGACACAGAGGCGGACTGTTGGATGGTACATCAGACAAGCTGCTGACCTCGTATCAGAGAGCTGGACTGAGACAGTTTGTGTTGTAATTTGTGTGGTCAAATTTCTGCATTTGGAATTCGCAACTAAAAGCGTGGTCCTTGTTGCGCAGACAACCAGTTTGCTAAAATATCAACATTTTGGAAGATGTTTGTGCTGCTTATGAAGATCCAGACAAGCATTCATTCATTCATCATTCATCTTCTCCCGCTTATCCGTATTCGGGTCGCGGGGGCAGCAGTCTAAGCAGATTCCCCAGACACTTCTCCATGTCCAGGGATCGGGCTGTCAAGGCCCCCACCTTCGACTGCTGCCCAATCATCTCGGCACCGGTCCCTTACGGTCCCTCCAGCAGGTGGTGAGCCCACGGGAAGGCGGCCCCATGTCGCTCCGACGTCACGGTCCTTGGTTTTATTTTTCTCGTAAGGGTCCCCTGGAGCATAGAGGGTTAAGGGCCTTGCTCAAGGGCCCAAGAGTGGCAGCTTGGCGATACCGGGGCTTGAACCCCCGACCTTCCAATCGGTAACCCAGCGCCTTAACCGCTGGAGCCACCACTCCCCCGCCTCCTCACCTCACTGGCATCCGTACCTGACTTTACTAACACCTCTGTGGATAAATAAATCTCACAAAATCGAGTGAAACATCTTTCCAGAAGTGTGGAGGTTATTATTCGTCCAGACAAGCAACTTAAACTAAATGAATGGCAAAACCAGTTACTTCGCTCAAACATGTTTATGTTGTGTCTCATAGTTTTGAGTGACGGGTATCACCACAGACTCCTAACAGATGGTATGTCTGCTGTGTTAAATACATTTCTGACTAGAAGCTTTGGACATCAACTTATTTAGTAACAAACTGTGTCGATTAAACTCCAAATGATCGAGTTCTCTGTTCAAACGGTTGCAACACTTTCTAATTGTTGACCTGTGTTTTCAGTGTTTACTCCTGTTAGATGATTATCAGGTCCTTGTTGTGCCGAATTAGAGCAAATCTGAGATCAGTGCATTTACTATTGAACTTAAAGTCCAGATTTCCTTAAAGATCTTGAGTGGCTTATTATAGAGCTCTGACCTCAACCCAAACACCTTTTAGATAAATGTGAACGCTGACTGCACCCCAGGCCTCCTCACCTCACCGGCATCCGTACCTGACTTTACTAACACCCTTGTGGATAAATAAATCTCACAAATTTCCACAAAATCTAGTTAAACATCTTTCCAGAAGGGTGGAGGTTATTATTCGTACTTATGGTAGCTTTTGTAGTGTATGTGTGTGAATTTAGAATTAGGTTTTGTATACTGTTTTTTATGTATTTTGTACAAATTTTCAATCTGTGAACAAAAAATTATGATTCCATTATGATTCCAAAAAACTTATATATCACATTTTCTGGCAAAATTTCTGTTCAATTTAAGCAAAAAGGATGAACTGTGGTTGTGGAAATCGTATCCCTTCTCTTCGTGCATATTCACAGCTTCCTAAACGTTTCCAAAATTCCAAAAATGTTGACCTTTTCCCACTAGTTAGTTTAATACTGCTACAGGTTACATTGATTGTATCTACATTTAAGGCATTTAGCACATGCTCTTATCCAGAGCGACTTATAGTTATCTCAGTTACAGCTGAGCAAATTAAGGGTTAAGGGCCTTGAAGCTATGACCTTCCAATCAGAAGTCCAACATCTTATGGTAGCACTGAGCTACCAATTCCCATGAGCGTATGATATATTCTGTATTGAGAAATATATTTTATAGATAAAGCTATGCCATTTAGCGTAAAATAATTTAAAGATTACTCACAACCGGATGCAAATCAATCCATATTCAGGGATTTCCTGCTAAAACTCTTCCTAAAGGTTAACCCACACACACTCTGAATCTCCCAGTTCACTTTCCTGAACTTTCCTGAACTTCTACTGGTATGTGTGTTACTGGCTGTCACCTCTTGCTTTAAATAAAACTATAATGATCGACTGGCAAAGCTGCGCTGGCTGGAAAGCCGTCCTCATATGAGGACTGGCAGCCGTCTTTGTGTCCTCAAAGCTTGCTGGCAAACTCCAAGCAGACACGAGTCAATTTTCCTAATTGCGCTATACCGCAAAATAGGTCTGTTTCATGCTCATAATTACCATTTGCCCTCAGGACACTGAGACATTTCTTCCTCAGAAATATCTTGTTTCTCGTATTTTTTCTCTTCCGGTGCCAGACGTCTGAGCGTTAACACGTTGAAACGCACTTGTCAAAGAGCTTTTACATGCCACCAAACTACAAAACGTTTGCATGCTGACGAGGCGACGCTTGGGAAAATCAGCACCTCGTTAGCAATTGTTTTAAATTCGTGCAAATATTTCAGTTCCGTGAGACGAAGCAATACGTTATGGGGAATCTGCTACCGTGTTTATGCTGTAATATAAATTCACATGTGGGATGTTAGAGACGAATGTCACTGGATTGGTTTACGGTGGTCATTATGGTAGACGCCATTTTTGGGTCACTTCTCTTTGGGTTTTTTTTTTTTGCTCTAAACACCTCGTCTGGTTGAGGGCTATGGTGTAAACATGTCCAGATTGGTAAGACGAGACAATGTGTGTGTACATGTTCATACAGTGGTGAGGGAAAGTAGCCAGGAAGGTGTGATGACTGATCTACACTCAGCTTCTGATTTAAAACATGAAATATTAAACATAACATAACATAACAGACATAACATATGCCATACCAGAACACAGCATTAGAGAGAGCAGTGATAACAAGAGGGATATGGTTTACACTCTGAATTCATTAATCGGGTTTGGACATTGGTACTCCTAAGTAATGGCAAGGATCTTGCAGGAACCTACCAGGCAGCTTTGACTGTCCTTCAGGCTGTCAGATAAGCACAGGGCACAAAGAAAGGCATTCAATCTATTTTATTCTTTGCTGGATATACCCACGTATTCTAAGGCTAAACATACGCCCCTGAGGAAACACCTTTACTCCGCCCCCATTTTTCAAAAGCGCTGGAATTTTTTCAGCGCTTTTGAAAAAAGGGGGCGGAGTAAAGGTGAGTCCTCAGGGGCGTATCTTTAGCCTTAGAATACAGCTTCTACTGATAATGTAGATGTTATGGGTGGAAAATCTCAAAAAATTCCACTTTCTGAGTATTTAGTTATTACAGAGAAAAGGGTGAATCCATTCTACTCCTATTCAATCTGACTACTATATAACAGTAACTCATGGAAATGGGGCAAAAAGTTTCAGCGCGAAGGTGGTGAACTATGCAAAGCAACCCGATACACATGTCTGTGAAAGTGTTAAACGTTTTCTCGGTTTCCCTCATTAAATTTTATGGCGATTTTCCATGTCACCTTTAGCTGCTGCTGATTCACACGAAATCATCACCTCCAAACGGCTTTCGGATTAAAACCATTTCAGTGGAAACAAGTGTAAACCCAAACAATGAGTCAGAGTGTAGGAAGTGACTCAAACATGCACAGTGATTTCTGGTGTAGTGATTTCCATGTAATTTCATCCTTACATGCACCTCAAACTTAAATAGCAACGACTCAAACTCTTAAAAGTTTCTAATCCTGATTAGAAAAAATAAATAAATAATAATAATAATATTATTATTATTATTATTATTATTATAATAATATTAATAATAATTAATAATAATATAATTATTATTATTCTTTCGGCTGCTCCCATTAGGGGTCGCCACAGTGGATCATCTGTCTCCATACCCCCCTGTCCTCTACATCTGCCTCTTTCACACCAACTACCTGCATGTCTTCCCTCACCACATCCATAAACCTCCTTCTTGGTCTTCCTCTTTTCCTCCTACCTGGTGGCTCCATCCTTAGCATTTTTCTACTGATATACCCCATGTTTCTCCTCTGCACATGTCCAAACCATCTCGAATCTCGCCTCCCTCACCCTGTCTCCAAAACATCCTACATGCGCTGTCCCTCTAATAAACTCATTTCTAATCCTGTCCATCCTCGTCACTCCCAACGAAAACCTTAACATCTTTAGCTCTGCTACCTCCAGCTCCATCTCCTGTCTTTTAATCAAATGCCACTGTCTCTAATCCATTCAACATCTCAGGTCTCACCACAGTCCTATAAACTTTCCCTTTCACTCTTGCAGATACCCTACTATCACAAATCACTCCTGTCACTTTTCTCCACCCACTCCACCCTGCCTGGTGGAACTAATGTGTAACCATTTTTTACCTGTTCTTATTCTTATCATTATTTTTTATTATTTATTTTATTAGTTACATAGTTCTTTATAGTTCTGCTACTATTATTTTCACCTTTTTGTGCCCTTAAACAAAAACAGCTCCACAAACACTTTACATGGTTTGAAGTGGAAGATCTCCTGCTATAGATCTCAACCCTATTAAAGACCTTTGGGATGAATGTAAAAGACTGTACAGTATTTTTCTTACTCCAGCTCTTGTCTGCTTTTGAAAGAGAAGCATGTAGAGAGCCAGTGCCATAGAGAAATAGTGTTGTTTTACAGTGCTAACTTTAAAAAGATGACCGGTACGAGACAAGTGTATGTTTGAACTGACACACTGAAGTCTTTAAAAAGCGCCTGTGTGAGATGTGAGAGTCCTGAGCATCCAGCAGCAATGCCGCATCCACACCCATTCACAGATTCACGGAGCGTCTACACTGCTACTAATGTACTATTAGAGGAACCGGATGAGACCGAAATCATGCCTGAGAGCTAAAAAAGGTCCTTAGTCTGGGTTCCTTCTCTTTTCCCTTGGCATGATGGTCATATCTTATTGCACAACTTCCTAGTGGCATATTTCACACAGAACACATGGAGCCAAACCCTGGCAGGATATTTTAAGCCGAAGCGTTTGGAGAGATGAAAGCAAATACAGTGCTATGTTCATCAGAAGCTTCTGCCACACCCGATAAACTCTCAGATTACGTGCTGCTGTTAAAGAGTGATTTACTGAGAAGACTTTCCCACACCTATCCGTCCAGAATATACAGTTCATTTACACTCTAATCAGCCGATGAAGCTTGTAGACTTTGTAAAATGAATGTCAGTAGTAATGTTTGGACAATTAGGCAGACTGAAGTGGCAAATAGAGACTAATTGAATTCAGTTCTCCTTATGTATGGAACGCATGTTCTTGTTCATTCATTTCTGGAAATATATTTCAATTCAATTTCTTTTACAGAGCAACTTTTGAGAAATCCAGATGTAGATTTGTATTTGAGAAAAAAACTGTAGAAGGAACACTGCCTGAGACGACATGAGGAAGAGACTCAAAAGCAAACTCATCCTCTTTCTGACTCTGGAGTTATAAATCATTACAGCTTACAGGTGTTGAGCAGGACAAAAATATGTTAAAAGTATGAATAGATTGTGAAAAGTCCTCTGAGACACAAGGCAGTCTTCATGATTACAGGCGCAACTCAAATCTGGGTAAGATTATTCACTAAAGGTGTTGGCTGCCATTTCATGCGAGGGAGAAAGAATTAGATTTCACTATATGCTGTGATTCATTACTAAAAAAATTAATGCAAAAAATCCTTTAAACTGATTAAAACTGATTTAGGTTTCTGTATTTTGCAAAAATTCATAAAAAAAAACCAGAAAAGCGCTCCATTATTGATCGAGTGTGAAGTAAAACGGTGTTTATTTGTATCAGTAACTTGCACTGATAGTTAACTGAAACACAATCCAGCAAGCAAACCAAATCAGGTCGAAAAACTGAACAAACTGAAGAAAAACATACACCAGAGCAATCAAGGTTGTTCAAAATACAGTCTTGTGAAGCTAACTAGCTAACGTTAGTTGACTAGCTAGCTGCTTTTAGCCTTGTAACAAGACATTCACTGAGGTAATAAACAAGCAAACATTTACTATCTGTGCACTGATCTTCAGTATGATGTTTAATCCTTCTCAGGGTCCTGGATTTGGAGTTGATATAAATGCTTTAATGAAGTTTACATCATCTTACATTTGACATGACAATTGACATGACTCACATTTTTTCTGCAAAAATGTACAAAGGCAAAAAAGTCAATGTCAAATCCAATTATAATCAGGGTTTGTTTCATATGAAATAAAGTGTTTTTTTGTATGAATGTCGCTGATTATTTTCATTTGAAACTCTAAAGATTTCTGTTGTTAGGCATTATACGGTTATAAACGTTTAATAGGACAAATCTAAATAAATTTTTTAGAGGAAGATTAAGTTGTAGGTTTTCATTTGAAAAGTTTTTCATTTGAAGACCTAAGAATTGTTCGCGTGATCAATCTGAAATTTAATAATTACAGGGGATTTTTAAAAGAATCACTGGCAACCTAACAAGCTCCTCAATCCAGTACATCAATGCCTGATCAGTGGCACTGCATCTGTTATGGAGACAAAAATACTCTCTCTCTCTCTCTCTCTCTCTCTCTCTCTCTCTCTCTCTCTCGCTCTCTCTCTCTCTCTCTCTCTCTCTCTCTCTCTCTCTATCCATCTATCCATCAAACTCTCTAATCCTGTCAACCATGCGGTTCCGGTTTCAGGTAGCAGCCATCATTGCTATAATAAAAAAGGGTTCACTTTACAGTTCTGAGGTGCTACAAACAAATTAATACACACATACACACACACACACACACACACACACACACACACACACACACACTCATTCATCACCTTAAACAGTAGCGGTTGTTCTATGTCCTTTTTTAACCTCCTACACGTACAATGCTGGACATAAATATTCACCCCCTTTAAAATTGGACAGGGAAAATCAGTGACCATCCTGATCAACTCACAGAGCATCATGAAATCAATCATGTAAAAAATTTAAATAATATTGCACAACTAACCAAAGCGCTAGCAGGAATTATTATCAGGATTAGAGGAGCAACTATTACTTCTCCAAACACCTTCACACTTTTACACATTTGAACTTGTAGTATATTTCAGTGGCTAATTTTTCCAAAATCCAAAATCAGGGCATTGACTTGACTTGACTTGACTTGACTTGACTTGACTTGACTTGACTTGACTATCTATCTATCTATCTATCTATCTATCTATCTATCTATCTATCTATCTATCTATCCATCCATCCATCCATCCATCCATCCATCCATCCATCCATCCACCCATCCACCCATCCATCCATCCATTTATCATGGGCTCAGGTATGTTACTGTTTTTTCTCAGTTGCTCAGATGCGTTTCTCAGATCAGAAATTATTCTCATCACATCATTTACTCACTTGTGCTCATCATAAGAACATTTCCGTTGCTTTGATTAAATTGCAAACGCTTTTGTACATCATTTAACAGATTGTGTACGAGTGTCTGCTGTTTCCTAAATTATCAGTTGTTTATGTTTATGTTGAACTTCTATTTTGTAAATGTGTTGAATTGATGAATTGTGCAGATGAATCTTGACCGTCACTAATGAGGGCGAGTGAACGGCATCAGATCAACCAATAATCAACCAGTTTTCTAAAACAGGTCAAAAGTGAATCTTGTGAACCTTCGATTAAAGAGTGAATACAGACAAAACACAGATTTATACATTCTGAAAATGGATGAACAACTAAAAAACAAACGAACACTTGTGCAGTACAGTACACAACGAAACATTTTAATGATCTTGACAAAGGGACTTTTATTCTGATGGGAATGAGATGAAAAATTTGATGGAGGTTAATAATTATGCAAGCCATTGTACGACTCAGACACCCCTGGGAAAACCGGATTTATTACATGAGCTCTAATATAAGATGTGAGTGTAAGTAAGTAAAGTCTGCTTGAGGTAAATCTATCGATCCTCAGCCATGATTACTGAGCGTAAATTTCCAAGAATAAATCACAGATTCACGTGAAATGAGAAGGCGGACACTAATCCCTTATCATAGCCCTGGTTGCAACACGCCTCAGGATTAAACTCAACACTAAACCTGGTCTTCTGCCTACACGACAAGACATGTTAAAGGGAAGAAATAAAACATCTATAACATATAGTACTGTGGTACCTTGGGCATGCTGGGAGTTCTTACTGCATCACCTACACCACACAACTGAGGTATATTACACACCCATGATTACAGCTCACAGAGCGCTAACACACGTCTCGCTAAAACCTCTCTGAAGCAGGGACTAACGGAAAGGAGTGGACATACCTGGAGGACAGGCGCATTCATGGTTCACGTCTCGCGCCATGCGGAGTTTGGGCATCAGCTCGCTCATCGTCTGGAAAACAGCGGAAAAATACACATCAGACAGAGAAGAAGTGAACAATTTATCTGATCTATAAAGCTTTTTGATAGTTTTTCCCAGTTACTTTGGAGCGTTTCTGAGGTCAGAAATGAGATGTTCAAAACTACTTGTTCAACCTCGACATCATGGATTCACTTGTGCACATCAAAAAAACATTTGAACAATCTGAGATTGCTTCGGTACATTCGTTTATGTGCTGTTTCCTACTTTATCAATTGTTTGTCATGCTAATCAAAATAAATAGGACAATAGTTATAGTGTTTTTCATCTGAATAGTCTGAACCTCCTCCCAAAACATCTCAGCATCGGATCATTGTATAAGTCGTTAAATGCAAAATAGTCACAGTGTTTCTCAGTTGCTTTGGAGAATTTCTCGAATCATCCTTATTATCTGTAAATCAGTAAAGTGCATTTCTCAAAACAATGTGGACAAACAGCACAAAACATTGGATTTCTTGCAAAAGCCTGAACTTTTCTCAAAATCTTTAGTTCATCTGTCAGAAGTGAGTATTCGTGTCAATGAACATCTCATTCCCATTAGAATGAAAAGTCTCTTTGTCATCATTCACCAACAAAATCATCAAAATGTTTAGGCACGTTGTCAGTATGACGCTGCGCAGCTTCAGGATTTCTTGATATAAACTATGGTTTGGAGCCCAGTGACTGAAAATGCACAAAATTTCTTCTGTTTGGCATCGATGAATTTCAGCAGCACAAATTCATTAATTTGATTGCGTATTTGATTTATATTGATCGCAAGAGACCAGACAGGATTCACACTTTTACTGTACTGTATGTTTTAAATGACAGATGATGACGACTGGTTTAATCATTTTGCATTCAATGACCTACACAATGAACTGATGCTGAGATGTTTTTGGGGGTTAAAACTATTCAGGTGAAACCAGTATGATATTTTTTGATCAACATGAACATAAACATCTGATAATGTAGGAAACAGCAGACACTCGTACACAATCTGTTAAACGATCTGTTAAAAAAGCGTTCGCAATTTGATCAAAGCAACGAGAAATGTTCTTATGATGAGCACGAGTGTGAAAATGATGTGGAGGTTGAAGAAGTAGTTTTGAGAAATGTCATTTCTGATCTGAGAAACGGCAAAGCAACTGTCATCCAATCAATCATGTCATCTATAATTTCTATTACACTTTTTTTTTTTTTTTTTTTGATGAATTGTGCTCTTAGACAGGTCAATGGTGAAACGTGAACCTTCAGTTGGCGACAGACAGCGAAACATTAAACAGAATTACAATTTCTAAAAATGGATGAACAACCAGGAAACAGACAGACACTAATACAGTACAATCTCTGAAATCTCTTTCAAAAACAAATATGCCCTCAAAGAAATGAATATGTGCTTCTGAAATTTATAGATGCCAAAGAGAATAAATTCTGCCATGTGCATTTTCAATCACTGTGATCCAGACCCTAGTTATTCTGATGGACCTGTTATTCTGATGGGAATGAGATGTTCATTGTCACAAATACAAAAAAGTTCAGGCTTTTGTAAGAAATCCAATGTGTTGTCCTGTTAGTACACATTGTTTTGAGAAATCCACTTTACTGATTTACAAATATTAAGGATGATTCGAGAAACGCTCCGAAGCAACTGAGAAAAACTGTAATACATTATTGTATATTGTGACGTCCACTAATATTGGCACCCATGTTAATATGAGCAGAGAAGGCTGTAAAAATGTATTTAGTATTTAAACTTTTGATCTTTCATGCAAAGAAATTCACATGATTATTCTCCTTTTACTCAATTTTGAGAGATGTGTGCCACATACTAAATATAGGCATCTTTCTGAAATCATTTAATAAAATCTATCAATCTTTCAGCATATTCCAACTGATATATTTCATTGTACACATGAATGACAACGAACAGGAAAGTGTTCAACTGTGACTTAAACGATTAAAAACCCCGTTATACCATTTTACAGGGGTTCAAAATTGAGGTAACACATGGGCCAAATTTCGTATTTGTTCATAAAATTCTAACCCAAGAAACACTACAGACTAAACACAGTGTATATAAATTCATTCTTTTATAGACACGATGATGTTGAATTCTTGATCCCGACTGGTCAAAAGGAGTTTAATTAATTAATTAATTAATTAATTAATTAATGTTTTGATTAATTTCCGATAACAGCACTATAATTATAGGGAGGTTGTATCTTAGTGGTTAAGGCATTGGACTTTGGCTGTGAAGGTCATGAGTTCAAATCCCAGCCACACACACACACACACACACACACACACACAAACACACACACTCCTGGGCCCCTGAGCAAGACCCTCAACCCTTATCCAGAGCATCTGTTAAATGTGAGTTTGTTATGTTCCTATAACAGCATGGCTTCAGTATGTGTTATTTTTAATATAACGTATAACAAGCCATTATATATGATTTGTACTTTTACTGCTGTGTGTGTGTGTGTGTGTGTGTGTGTGTGTGTGTGTGTGTGTGTGTGTGTGTGTATCTGTATCTGTATATGACACAATAGTTTGCGCAGAATAATAGCAGTCCAGCAAAATCCAAAAACAGGGCATTATATATTATTGGTATTTTTATTTATTTCATATTCTATCTATCTATCTATCTATCTATCTATCTATCTATCTATCTATCTATCTATCTATCTATCTATCTATCTATCTATAAACAGCTAAATTAGAGATACAGAGACATGAAAAAACAAAGGGACGACACATGATTTAGAAGTTATGATGGCATTTTTGAGAGTAGACAATATTTTTAAAGGCTAATAAAAAAGAAACAGGATCATACCGATAATGTGATCAAATACATTATATATATTTTGATATATATATATTTTATATATTAGTTTTAGTGCAGAATATGTTTTAAAGATCACAGAATAACCGAAAGACGCGGTCACTTTTATTACTACTAAAAATGCTTTAAAAACCCTGATGTTTCATGAAATAATAGAACACTGAGATATGGCACACAAAAAGGGTATTAAATTAACAATCAAATTATATAATTCCTCATTTATAGATTTGACCTCGGGTTATTTCTACAGGTCGTTTTTATAAAAGGTGAAATACACTGTTATTCTGGCAAAATTGCATTACAACAGCTCCACATGTGTACAACTCATCCTGTCCGAATAGGGCACAACAATGATTTTTAAAGCTGATAAAAATTATTTTTACAAAAAATAAAATGTGTATAATACATGAAACATTTCTGTTTATATATAAACACTTTAAAAAGCACAAAGCATAACAAAGTTGTGGATACTAACTAACTAAAAAAGTAAACAAACAAACAAACTGTCGTTACATTAAAAGAAATTTAACAATAAAGTGGAAGTTTCATATAAATTTGATCTGTTATTTTATTGTTACAATATAAATTGAATATTTTTTTTATTTATTTTAGTTGAATGCCAGTCAAAATAACATTTGTAATATAATGTTGTTTATATTGTATGTATATATAATTAATAATTGCTCATATCTCCGGAGTTTGTACTCACTTCTTGCACCAGACTTCGGACGGAGCCCTGCAGCTCGTCGGTCACCGGGCCGCCGGTCTTCAGCTCCAGCGCGCGCACTCTGCTCTCCATCTCGAGCGCCTTGATCACCGTGAAACAGCACGCGGCCAGAGCACAGAGCGACAGCGCGAGACACACGGCGGCAGCGGCGGCTGTGAGAGAGGGCCAGCGGCGCGCGGGGACCGAGCCGGGCTCTGAAGATGCTTTCCTCTCCTCCGGGTGTTTATCCATGCCGTACCTGGGGCAGATCCGGTAAATGCTGGAGGCGCGTGCTTTGTTACCTCTGCGAGATTACAGTTGTGAACGAGGTGAGAAGTTTTTGATGAAGATGATGATCAAGATGATGAACGAGCGCCAGGAAAGTCTTCTGCAACTTACTGATAACTCTCGCGTGTACAGCGCGCGTGCATGTGTGTGTTTGCTATGGACCGTGAAACGATTTGGGGTGTGTGTGTGTGTTTGGGGAACTGACTCGTGCGTGGGGATGTGTGTTTGCGTGCGTGCGCGCGCTATCCAGGGCTACCCAACAGCACGCTATTATACTAAACAGGATGTGCAGACAGCACGCCACCTATTGGTTACTATGGTACCCGTACTAATTAGACCTGTACAGGTTTTTAGCCTGGGTTGCATGTTGATGAACTGTGCTGTCTCAACGCTTTTTCTCGACAATGACACTGGAGACTCCTTCCATAACCAATAAAACACTTTTAGCTTTACAAATTAAACACCGATTCAAACCCAAATTCTTGTAGCTTTACATGGTTTAACAGAGGTAGACTTCCGATTCTTTTAATGAGAAATTAAAATATGTTAGGAAACTAATGTTCAATATACAACTAATAGAAATAATGATGAAAATATCAAATTTGAGTACTATCAGGATGATCTGTAACATTTCAGGCAGTCTCATTTGATATGATAAACAAAATTAAACTAGTCTGCTGCCATCTAGTGTTTAAAATGTGCAACTTTGGCAAAACAAAACCACGAAGTTGAATGTAATCGTTTTATTTGAAAGTAAGAAAATCAAAAATGTACACACCTATTAACACAAAATGGCAACCCAATGAATTATTCAAGTTACGTTACTAATGCAACAAATGAGGAAATAAGACTTAACAGAAACCCTTCACATCTTCAGCTGTTTGTTGATTGTATAAAATACAATAAGTTACAGATATCATAATTTACACATTACAGGGAAAAGAGAAAAAGATCTGGACATATATGGGACTGATGCAGTCCTCTGAAACACAGACTCTCACAGAGAGTAAAAAAAAAAAAACATTTTGTTGGTTTTGTTTTATTTGTGCCCCTTCCTAAGAGCCTCAAAAAATGGGTGTTTGATAGTTTCGTCCAGAGTGATCCGTTTGGACACGTCGTATTCCAACATCTTCTCGAGGAGGTCAAACAGCTGTTCATGGGCCAGGCTTTTGGAGGTCATGTAGGTCTGTTTTAAGGGGGAAAAAAAATAAATGCAATGCCCTATAATGTACAATAATCAATTTAGAGTTTCCAGAAAGGAAGTATATCATGAAAATACCAAAAGAAAATCAGAAATAAATAAAATAACTATATATATCTAGCAGATATGAAATAAAGTGATACATTAGGGTGATAGGACACTCACTCTAAGAGGTTTGCAATGTTTCCGGACGTATCGTCCTGATGAGGAGTGCATGTCCCAGTCTAGTTTGTTGTGATGGACATAGCGCCGTTTCCTGAAAAACACCACAAACGCATTATAGATGTAAACAGGGCACGTAAAAACTCCACGCAACCAACACAATCATTTCATAACAACAAAATGCCTATAGTGTTAAGTGTAGAGACTCACCTGGTCTTCTGAAGCATCTGTGTTGGTATGGGACCCAGAACTCTTTCCATCATAGCCAGATGTTCTTTACTGTCATGCGTCTGCAAACAAAAGTCACAATTATAGAAGAGGCTGAATTTCAGATAATTGTTAAAGGATCAGGTTAGTCTTATTTGCTATATAAATCTGGTTCTATTTTTCACCTGGAAGAGTGTTGTTCCAAGGTAGTACTCAATAAGAATGCAACCCACGCTCCAGACATCACAAGATTGATCCCAACCCAACTCTGTTGAACAAAAGCAAATAAAACCCAATCAGTGCTCAGGGATCACCAGAGATGAGACCAGACAGACATGAGCACATGAAAAGCAGTCCAAATTTACCCAGAATGACTTCAGGTGCACGGTAATGCCTTGTGGATACCACGGTTGTGTGATGCTCGTGATCGTACGTGGCGTTCCCAAAATCAACGACTTTTATATCGGGGCTCTTCACCGTCCTCTCATCTCTCTTCTGCACAACAAGGTCAAGATGTACGTTCAACTTTTGCCGTTCTTAAAATAGCATACGTAAACAAAAGCGTGACGTAATAATAAAAAGATGACTTCGTGCTCACCATTTTTGAATTGTACTCCAGCTTATACTCTGAATCAACAAACAATATGTTCTCTGGTTTTAGGTCAGTGTGCGTCAGCTTGTTTTGATGCATGACTGAAGAGGAAAAAACATTAAAAAATTAGACACATTCACCACCACAGCTCAGTGCTGAACAGTTAACGCTCATCAGATGGTGTTAGGACTACTCACACTTGACTGCTCTGATGATCTGGTAAGCCATGTGCCTGATCTGGTCGATTGGAAAAGGCTGGAAGTTGTTTTCTTTCAGGAAATCAAAAGTGCTTAATCCGAGCAGTTCGAACACAATGCACACATGGCCATGGTGGTCAAACCAGTCAAGCATATGAACACAGCAGCTGTAAGAACAAACAAACAAAAAAAAAAAAAAAAAAAAAAAAAAAAACACGGTCAGAAAACTTTAGGTTTCTAATATTTCATCGATATATATTAAAATCAGTCATCGCCACATCTGGATGGGAACAGAAATTCTGTTGAGCTGCACTTTAAGCTGTTCCAAAGTAAGGGGCAATAGAACAAAAAATACTGCATCACAATTTTTAAAACACTTTTACAACAAAGTGTAAAAAAAATACTCATTAAAATAAACCAAAATTGACATCTGTAGAAATGCATCTTACAGTTTTATAACTAAAGGTCATCTGCTAAGGGAAGTTCTACACTGAATTTATACAAAAGCATGTGTTTAGAGTGAATGTACATAATACTCATATGTAGGGGGAAAAAGAGGGAAGAAAGTATGTGTAACAACAAGGACACCAACACCACAACCTGTTTGATTTGAAAACATTGCTCTTATTGACTGACAACTCCACAAAGGTGCTTATTAACTCAATACCAGACGCCTACTGTTAACTCAGCATTCATACTCTCATTTTACCCTTAAAGATAAATACAAAAACGTTTAGCAGGACAGATAATTTAAGATACTCACTATGTTTTGTCAGTGTTGAGAGAGTTTATATGTTCCAGTACTTCGACCTCGGAAATGGCTGCTTCCCGATAACGTCCAATATTTTTAATAATCTTCAGAGCAACATGAGCACGTCGGCTGGAGGGGGAATAGAAAGAGGAGTAAGAAAGAAGAAAGGGGAAAAAAAAAACACCAAAATGTCAGTTAGTGGAAGGACAATGAAAATGAATCACTGAACATGAAAATAATGGAACCTCATCCCTAAACAACTATATACGAGGAAGCATTTCTTACTTTTTGTGATCGATGCATTCAACTACTTTTCCAAATGCACCTTCTCCAAGTGTGCACACGATCTCATCTAGGGTGTAAAAACAGGCAGTTAGACACACTGGACCTCCAGTAGAGCGTAACTGAGACATACTTAAAACATCTAAGATAAAGCTGTAGATAATCAAGAGCTCAAAAAATACATGGCAAAGGTAAATTCAACGCAATGCAGTGTTAGTCTAAAATAGTTGAAATAGAAGAGAAAAAAAAAAAGTATAAGTCTATGACTTGTTCCCTTCTGTAGTGCTGATATAATCATGCCCCCAAAAGCATTTATCCTAAAATCACTACACGTGATATTTCATATGAGACAAAAATACAACAGATACAGAAGGTATACAAAAAAAGTATATATTCTATACATCTCGCCCTGAGTATGTCTCCACTGTGATAGATCAGGTGCCCCTCCTCATCATCCTCAACACTTCTGGATCTTTTCCTGCGATGGCTCCTCTGGAGGTTTTCGGAACACCATCAGCATCACCACCATCATCATTAACCCATGAGAATCAGAGTGGAACCAGAACGTGGCCATTCATTCATTCAGCGCGGGAAGAACGGGGGGGAAGCGATTCAGCCCATTCAGATAGCGCAGCAGTCAGGCCCGGCCACAGGGTGCAGCCAACGCAAATTCATCCCGCGACAGAGATATGCACAGGGGGCCCACCACATAGTGTGTGTTACAGAAGAAAAACAATGGCAACACATTTTCAGACAAGATACTTAAAAATATTTAAATTAGACATCATTGACAGTTTACATTTACCTCCTCCCCAATTCCCCCCATCCAACCCCCCTCCCCACCAGCTGCCCAAAATATTTTTTCCCTAATATTTTCCTGTTTACTGGCATCAGGCAATCTATTTAATGAAAAGTGGGTTTCTGCAGTAGTCCATCTACACAGACAAAAAGAAAAAGATAGCATAATGAAAAGAAACGAGACGGCACGCATACCGAGTGAGAGCGGCGGTGACGAGAGCGACTTCGGCTGCGTCTCCGCCCATGCCGGCTGCTCTGGCCACTGTAGCCGGATGATTTGCTGTAGTGATGCCAGTTGCGGTCCCGGTGGCGTACCCGATACCGGTCCTTCTCCCTTGAGACACTCACATGGCTGTCCATGTCGTACCCTGAATCCACAGCTCTGGCCTTCGTCCCCTGTTTTTCGTTCAGACTCCGGCTCTCCAGGTAATGCCTATCATAACATTCAACATTTTTTATTATGCACCGTTATTAAAAAATAAAAAAAATAAATGTTTTGTTTACAATAAAGTCAAGTGCACGCTTATGTTTATAAATGTACGATTAGTACCAAACATCAACACAGACTGCTCTAATACAGTTTGAAGTCAAAGTCAACACGTGATAAAAGAACTCTAAACACTGCTTGCGACGTGATTACCAAACAGACTTTCTGTTGAGTCCTAACCTAAACCAGAAAGTCTTACAGCTGACCTTCCCAATCGCAAAAACAATTTGAGTAAATCGCGTTTGTGGTGGTTCTCTCTCAACCTTGTAATGATCACAACACTACAGCGCTCAGCAACAACTTTCATATGGTTTAAATATATCTGAAGCTGCTGAAACCAGAATGAAAAGCAAAACTCTCTCAAGGAGGCCCTTGATATCGGTCACGCATCATCACCACAAATCAGGACGTCGACTGAACCCTTTTGGCATGTTTAGATTGCATCAAGTGTGGTCTACATGTCACGTCAAAAGTCAGAGTCTGGTTTCTTCCGGGAAAAAAGAGGAACATCAAACAGCTAATATTAGATCAGACGCTGCCTGTGCACGGCAGTGCAGCCCATTAACTAAACGTTCATGCCATGGACCCCAAGTTGATAGAATAACAGCATATTTTATTTCTGACCCAAGACATAATTGGTTAAAATCATATAATGATCAGTATTTACAGTTGATTGGATTACATTCACATTATATAGACACATCATCTATTTATCCAGATAACATTATTCAAAAAAGCGTAATTTAAATAAACTTGACTTGACTATTGTATGTAAACTGAACATAGTGTACTTTTAGACACCACCGATTGTTGACCTATGTGATTTAAATTAGGTGTAAATGCAAATTTTTTTTTTTATTATTTACCCATCGCTGCTTCTGCGCTGATGGTGACGTTTACAGTACTTGTTCTCCCGTTCGCTGCTGTAGCTCTCTCTGCGACTGCGCTTTCGGCTTCCCGTCTTGTCCTTCCAGCCGCTTTCTTGACCAGGGGGTGACCAACTTGTGGTTTCTCGCTGCCTCATCTGCAAAAAAAAAAAAAAAAAAAAAAAAACGAAAATAATTATACAGCTCCAAAAAAAAAAATATACAAAACACAACAGATTTATGGACGAGTAACCAACAACATTTAGATTGGCTATTAAAATTTATAACATGTCTACAATTAATTAAACAGTTACTTTTGTTAAAAATAAAAAATAAATCCTGCAAGGTATAAAACGACAGTACACAATGCTCTAAAGACCAGCAAACCAGCAAACCACAACTGAGTTCGTAATTAATCGCTAGTGTTACTTTTTATATAAACAATTTAAAGCAGACAATATTTTTTATAAATGAAATTGTATGTCAAACACAACAAATCGACAATTTAAAAAAACAAAATGTAATAAATTAAAAAGCAACCTGGTTAACGCGTCTTCGTTACTACCAGAAATAACAGCTTATTGTTATCCGATTACTCTTATCCGAAAACATTAGTATTAATGTTTTATATTTGTTGCCATGGTGACCTGAATTCGGGCGTTTCCGTCAGAGCACCTAAAATCCGTAAAATAAACGAAATCGCGCAACAATACTGCGCATGCGCTAAATAACGCTGACACATAGCATAATCGTATGAAACACTTTTGAATATAAAATACAAAATAAATAATGTTATAAATAAGTGTTAGAGAATGAAAAATAAGAATAGAGAAATTAAAATGATAAAGAATTTAAAATAAAAATTTAATACTGAAATGCATTTGACAGAGAAAGGAGCCTACACCGCGGCTAGTCGGATCGCTGTGCTAAGTGGCTAACGCCGCTCGAACAATAACCCAAAAACTAATAAACATAACACTGTAATTAAATATAAACCAAAAATATAATAAAATATGAACGTATCTCACCTTAATGGCGCGATTTATGTTCTGAAATGGAAAATAAACTGCAACAAGATAATTTTTCCGCGGCTGAAACACAACCCTGCCTTTTGTCTACAAAGTCTGTTTCAAAATGGTGGCCTGACTCTTCCAGAAAATTCTACGCAAGTATGGGGGGGGGGTATTTTCCACCCCAATTCATACACATGGATTCTGATTGGCTAGAACTAAACGCGTTCTGCATTATGATTGGCTATAATCCTTTACCTCATGTAGATAGCCAATCAAAACGTACCAAGAGGTGGAGTTTATGGATACGGTAACGGGTGGGCGCAAAAGAAGGCTTTTAAACATGGGAGAAACCATTATGGAGATGAACCGTCACTTTTAACAAATATATATTCAAAACAAACAATATCTCAGAATTATTATATGTAAATTCCCTAAATCCTTATCATTTCTATGTATTTAATTTAAGTGTGTATTGATTTTAAAGACAACAAAAAAACTTAAAGGTTCTTTTTATCGTGATGGACTTTCCCAAACTGTCATGGCGGAGGGGAGCTTTCATGATCTCATGGAGAATCTAAAACGAGTTTTCAGAATCACGTTTTTTCAAACATTTATGTAATTTAAGAAATTATATGAGATATTAAAGGTGCAGTTTTAATGTAAAATGTGCATTTTCTTTTAAAAAAAATGGTGTTTATCAAGTATAATTGGAATTCAACACCTGACAATAATGTGATCATATACAGCACTAGATGTTTATTTGATTCATCCTGTATCATCAGTTTAAAATAAAAGTTTAAGATTTATAAACATTTCTTAACATTTTCGATAAATTCACTACCAAGTCAAAAGCCGGGACACAATTTCTCATTATTCTGAACATTGTACATCAATGCTGATAAATACGTATTTTGCTAATATACATATATTATTTTAAGAAGAAGAAGAAGGATCATAGGGTGTATAAGAGTGGACGAAGGTGCACACAGGTGGACTATGTTCTATGTAGGAGATGCAACCTGAAGGTGATTGGAGACTGTAAGGTGTTGCCAGGGGACAGTGAAGCTAGACAGCATTGGATGGTGGTCTGTAGGATGGTTTTGAAGGTGAAGAGGAGGAGAGTGAGGACTGAAAGAAAAATAAGATGGTGGAAAATGAAGAGTGGGTGGAGAAGAGTATTAGCAGGAGTAATTTGTAATAAAAGGGTATCTACAAGAGTGAAAGGGAAAGTTTATAGGACTGTGGTGAGACCTGAGATGTTGAATGGATTAGAGACAGTGGCATTGAGTAAAAGACAGGAGGTGGAGCTGGAGGTAGCAGAGCTGAAGATGTTGAGATGTTCGTTGGGAGTGACGGCGATGGACAGGATTAAAAATGAGTTTAGCGCCTGTAGGATGTTTTGGTGACAAGGTGAGGGAGGTGAGATTGAGATGGTGTGGACATGTGCAGAGGAGGGACATGGGGTATATCAGTAGGAGACAGCTGAGAATGGAGCCACCAGGAAGGAGGAAAAGAGGAAGACCAAGGAGGAGGTTTATGGATGTGGTGAGGGAAGACATGCAGGTAGTTCGGTTAAAAGAGGCAGATGTAGAGGACATGGGGGTATGGAGACGGATGATCTGCTGTGGCGCCCCCTAATGGGAGAAGATAGAAGAAGAAGAAGAAGAAGAAGAAGAAGAAGAAGTACTTCAATACTGAAGACATCCACACTACGAAAGAACAACTATATGGTCCAGGGGTCACCAACCTTTTTGACACCGAGAGCTACTTCTTGGGTACCGACTAATGTGAAGGGCTACCAGTTTGATACACAATTCTGAAATAACAAATTTACTAAATTTACCTTTAATCATATGTTATTATTAATAATTAATGATAGTCATCTTTGTCTATGTCAAATTCAATTTGCATAATAAGAAAAGCTTGAGGCCTCTGTACAAGATCCTCGTAAGCTTCACTACTCAACCCCCCCCTGCTGCACCTGCTCCATCCTCCCTGACTGCTAATGCTTTGCCTCCTTCTATGATGAGAAGATTAAGAAAATCTGCCAGACCTTCACTTCCTCCCCAACAATGACCACACAACACAGCCGACAATACACTTTGTCTCTGTCAAGCTTCTCAAACTTAACCGAAGATGAGATACTGCAAGTCATCCAAACTTGCAATCCCACCATCTGTCCTCTGGATCCAATCCCTTCAACTATGCTTCAGACCATCACACAAGATCTCCTGCCCTTCATCTCCACAATCATCAATGGGTCATTAACATCTGGCTATGTACCAACTACCTTCAAGTAAGCAAGGGTCATTCCCATCTTGAAGAAACCTGCTCTGGATCCATCAGACATCAACAACTACAGACTGGTATCACTTCTCTCCTTTCTTTTTAAATCTCTGGAACACACTGTTTTTAAACAACTGTCTGTCTATCTTTTACAGAACAACCTCCATGATCCGAACCAGTCTGGATTCAAAGCGGCACATTCTACAGAGACGGCCCTTTTTGCTGTTTCTGAGAAACTGCATGCTGCTCCGTCAGCCAAGCTGTCATCTGTACTTATCTTCCAGCATTTGACACAGTCAACCACACGATCCAAGTTTGTAGAATTCAAGGGTTATATTTATATTAAGTTTGTAATCTTGCCGGATATAATTGTACGTCGGGCCGGATTTGATACCGAGTTTGACACCCCTGGTCTATGTGAAGACACCGATCATGTTAATGATTTCTCACTAATTATCAACAATGATTTTAACAAGGTAGGAAACAGCTATTTTAGAAAAGGCCCGCGGGTGACTCATGTGGTCCTTGCAGGCGACCTGGTGCCCGCTGGCACCACGTTGGTGACCCCTGATGTAGTCAACAAAACATCCCAGAATATTTTAGACTTTTAATTGTCCATAGTAGCTACATTTAGCTTTGATGACAGCTTGGCAAACTCCTGGTGTTCTCTCATAAGACTTACGAGGAATCTCTTTAGAACCAAGGAGTTCCCAGAGGTGTTGACTACTTGTTGGCTGCATTTCCTTGACTGACAAATCCTGCACTCCATCACTCTCTCTTTTGGACAAATAGATCTTCATAACCTAAAGGTGTGTTTGGGGTCTATCTCCCGTTTTAAAAGAAATTGTGCAAACACCTCCTCCTCCACCTCCTTGGTTGTAAACAGTAGGTGTACCACAAAAAAAAAAAAACATTCCCATAACTGGACACCAGGTGGCGATATGCGCGCTGTGTTTGATTGCCGGAAAGAGATGAAGAAGAGCGCGCTCAAAGTTTGTGCTTCCTGTATGATGTGTCCTTTTTCCTGTTACTGCATGGTGAGAGGCGAGGGGAGGTTTCAGCTCTCCGGTACAATCCGGCTCCATCCACCTGTAAGGTTGTTCTAAAACTCGGGGAAAATGACGGAACAGATGACAGTAAGAGGGACGCTGAAGGGCCACAGTGGATGGGTCACTCAGATCGCCACAACGCCGCAGTTTCCCGACATGATTCTGTCCGCGTCCCGGGGTAAGAACAGCACACAGCCCCGACCGCGGGTTGCCAGAGCCGTACAATATATTCCACGTAGCAGGGACTACCGTGACACATAACCTAAATTTGGAGCGCGTTGATATGAAAATACGTTTGGAATAATTATATTCATGTCTTAGAAAAAAAAAAAAGTCGTGTGAAGTTTTACCGTATTGTAATAAATCCCAATGTAATAAATCCCAATCTGGCAACCCAACATATAAACTATGTAAAATGTGCAATGTTAATTGGTGCTTTAATTACGTTCACTAATGAGGTGAGAAATTAGTGCAATTCTGACGTCACAAGTTGACCCTATTAGTGCAACCGTCTGCTAAGGAGAGATTGACGCAGCAGTGCTTTAAGGCGCATGTGCACTTTACACGTTTTCACCTGCGTGCATGTCGTACATCTGATCTGTTGCCCAAGACAAATTAAATGTTTTCGTTTACTACGAATTTGCTTCCAGTTGCAGATTTCTATACAAGATAAATAAAAAGGGATCAAATTAGCTAAAAAAAAAAAAAAATGGTATCGAATGTTTTTTTCCCAAATAAATATTGCACAAAAACAATGTGTATTGGTCATTACAGCTACTGTAATATACAGTATGATTACACTGCCAATGCTCTCTTATTCAGCTTCCTCTTATTTATTTTTTAAATTCACAGACAAGACGGTCATCATGTGGAAGCTGACCCGAGATGAGACGAACTACGGCGTCCCCCAGCGCGCCCTGAGAGGACATTCGCACTTCGTGAGCGACGTTGTGATCTCCTCTGATGGGCAGTTTGCTCTGTCCGGCTCATGGGACGGCACTCTGCGCCTCTGGGACCTGACAACGTGAGTGTAGGGTCCGATCAGGTGGGGAGACATTTGTGCCCCTAAGTCTCGTTCGTGTCAAACTAACCTTAAGTGAAGGAGAGGATAAACGCTTCAGTGCGTGTTGGTATATAAATATATAGAATACACAGACTTGCTTATACCATAAAAAATTAATTTATTTTAAATAACAGCACGTCCTGAAGTGTTCTAATCCTCTTGTGTGACTGATTACAGTTAGATTTGTTTGCTGTTTTGCTCGAATTAATACCTTGTGACCAATCAGATTTGAGATGCTGTCCTTTGCATTGTTGCACTGGTAATCCTGTGAAAACGTTTTGAAGACGACCTGAATGCGGGGGGGGGTATTATTTATATATATTATTTTTTTGAGGTTCACTGATAGTGGATTTTATCATACTTAATTAATCAATGGAGAAAACACTCCTCCATGTAAAATAGTACTGAACTTTTTCACAAAAATAAATAAAAAAATGAAAATGTGCTTAAGGAAATAAATATGAATACATGTTAATAAAATGATGCAATTAATAATAAATGAAATATAGCGCTCGCCGTGCACCACTCAGTTTTGCATGCTAAAACAGTGTGTAGTGTCAGTGATTTGCCTGTAGAGGCCGCCCTCGTAATGACGGCGGTTTGTTAGCCGGAAAAACTAACGCTTTGGATTTTTGCTGATTTTTCCAGCAATCAACTACCGATGCCGATTAATTGGCAAAACCGATTAATCGGTCGACCTCTTATTATATTTTATATATATGTATAATGCAATTTATGCACCATATTGATTTTTCTAATTACATTGTGCACAATGCATCAGGATCAGATATTTCCTTGATTAAACCCAATACAATGATTTCATTTTTTAGAAAATTAAACAGGAAAAGAATCGATGTGAATAAATATAATGCATTTAATTCCTCTAACAATAGTTCGATTAAAGAATATTTTACTGTATTTACTTTAGCCTTGAACCGTTTTCATGTTGTGGATTTTTTTTTTTTTCATGCTTTTTGTTCCTCCAGCGGCACGACGACTCGTCGCTTTGTCGGCCACACCAAAGATGTCCTGAGCGTGGCTTTCTCTGCTGATAACCGTCAGATCGTGTCCGGCTCCAGGGATAAAACCATCAAGCTGTGGAACACCTTGGGAGTGTGCAAGTACACCATCCAGGTCAGAAGGCACATCTAAATATGTCCTAAGTGTTGGAGTTTATAACTTTTCAATTGATCAGGTCTATGATCTAGATCAAGTTCTAGATAAAACCCCCTTTAAATGAACGAGTTAGAAATAAAGAGCTCTGAATTTCTCTCCTACAGGACGAGAGTCACACGGAATGGGTGTCCTGTGTGCGATTCTCCCCAAACAGCAGCAACCCCATCATCGTCTCCTGCGGCTGGGACAAGATGGTCAAGGTACTAAACGCCCCTCGTTTATGCAGTCTACACTCTTTTGCACAGCTTCACCCGATGACTAAAAAAACGACTTTCTGTCTGAGCTTTCGGGCTCTGAGGACAAGTCCTGCAATTATGATGGGTAACAGTGCGAGTCTGTAGGGTTTTCTTTGTACACCTGTTTTTTCTATTTCTTCTAATCAGGGTTGCAAAATTCCAGGAATTTAAGACTGGAAAATTTCATGGGAATTAACAGCAATTAATCGGAATAAACTATGAATTTACAAAAAGAAATTATTTGATAAAAATGCAGAACAAAACAGTATATCTAAGTATGTTAAGAAATATCTAATTGTTTTTCAATAATTGTATGATCTATAAAAAAAATTAGCATTTTATTAGTTTGCATTGTGAAGAAGCAAAATGTTTGTATGATACAATAAAATACAAGAATTTCTCAATTCCCATAAATTCCTGTAAGTTTCCAACTTGGAATATTTCCAAAATTCCCCAGATGATGTTCCTATAGAATGTTTCTGAAAATTTACTGGAAAATATCTACCCCTTTGCAACCTTACTCCTAATACACAGTCTGAAAGGTAAAAAATTTACTTCTACTTTCAACACGTACCATGTTTTCTCTCCGATTTGTGCATCAAGGTGTGGAATCTCGCAAACTGCAAGCTGAAGACGAATCACATCGGCCACACGGGATACCTGAACACAGTCACCGTGTCTCCTGACGGCTCACTTTGCGCATCCGGGGGAAAGGTACGTCTTCATCCGTTTCAGCTCAACTGAGAAATGACCTTTTTAATTAAATACAATAGTTTAATTTACATGTAATAAGAAGCTAAAGCACGATTAGCATGAATTTCACATTTATCTAAGTGTGTGTAATATAAACAATTTTATAATAGTCCTGGGTTAATTAGTTCTGGGTTAATCCTAACCCCAGGTTTAGTTCTGTGATCTGCTAGTATACAGTATTCAATATTCCCATTGAATGTGGTCACTCGGGCTTCTTGGTTTGGTGTGGTGATGAAACTTCAATGCCATCTGTGTCACTGTGATGATAAAGAGGCTGTTTCTGAACACACGTCCGGTTTTGGAAGAGGTGTATTGATCAAACGATGACGTTCAGCTGCTCAGATGTTTGTCTGCTTTTACAGGATGGCCAGGCAATGCTGTGGGACCTGAACGAGGGGAAGCACTTGTACACTCTGGATGGAGGAGACACAATTAATGCCCTCTGCTTCAGCCCCAACCGCTACTGGCTCTGTGCCGCAACCGGCCCCAGCATCAAGATCTGGGTGAGCTTGTTAGTCTTGTAAAACCATCACCTAGAGAAAATCCACCCCACATAGAGGTTTAGATCGGAATACTCTGGTTGGGTGGTTTCTTGACGAACAACATAAAAGATTCAATGATGGAACTCCAATGCCTTCTGCAATTTTATGATGACGACACAGGTTTCTGAGAATTCGACATGTCCTTGCTTTCCTTTTGGTGTTTTATTTCATGAGGTTTTGACACGCTTTTTTTTTTTTTTTTTTTCGTATCCCCCCCCCCCCCCCCCCCCCCGGCTTATCAGGACCTCGAGGGCAAGATCATCGTCGATGAACTGAGACAGGAGGTAATCAGCACCAATAGCAAGGCCGAGCCCCCACAGTGCACTGCTCTGGCCTGGTCTGCTGATGGACAGGTATGGAATCTATCCTGTTTTTATTTTTACTGCTTTTACTGTGACCCTGGTGATTATAATCACATGAACTCTGAACCCACATGGTGAGAGTCCTGCAATTATGAGGGGAGGATTGTTCTGAGGAGATTGAATTGTGTTGGGGTGTTTCCTCGTTAAGTCCTCCATTTCTTATCTTTTGTCTTCTGTTTTCTTCTTTTACAGACGCTCTTTGCTGGCTACACTGATAATCTGATCAGAGTGTGGCAGGTTACCATTGGAACACGATAGAAGGATTTTCTAATGTTTGAATGTTGAATTAAAAAAAGAACATTTTTAAAAACATTTCTGTTTCCATGTGTTGTGTTGGTTTGTTTTGGCTTAACAAAAATCCTAGCTTCAAATCTTTCTTTAGTTGATGCAATTCTCCAGATTACATCACGGGTGCTGGTTCACTAGTGTATAGAATCTGGTGTGTAGATAAATTGAACTGTCCACACTTGGTGATTTTTACTGTAATAAAACTACAGCATTTTTTTCCCTCCCCAATAAGCTTCCTTTGTGGCATTTCGATTCGTTGCTAAATCATGTTAATTTTGTACATTAAAATACACAGATGGTGCCGTGACCCAAGATGACTTTGATTGTCAAAACGACTTCAAACCACTTTAATCTGATGAACCAGGGAAAATGTTATAGATTGTTTATCAGAAAGTGTTCATGTAAAAGGATTTAATATACAAATAAAATGTACTATTGAATATTATAAAAATTGGATGTCTAGAGCTTTAAATATGTCTTATTCAGCCTACATTCACTGAAAAAGGATTAACAGTGAATGGATAGGTCTGGACAACGGATATATGCGTATAGGATGATGGACCATTATATTTAAAATAAAAAAAGCATAAATAGAGGACAGGCAGTGACTTTATTCGGCAACAGTCGCATTTTAATTTTCTGCTACCTGAGTTTATATACAGTAAAAGAAACCGACCAATCACATTCGAGGATTATGATGGCGACTGAAAGGAAGAATGTTGAAAAAATAGTGAAGCTATATGGTAAAAAATTAATAACATTATCGGTACACGTAAATTTATAGACACTAAGCAATTCGTTTAAACTAAAACTATCTATACGCTAAACTAAATACTTCACTGAGGTACTGAGGTCGCCATTTTGATCGCCGGGGACGCCTTTTATACACAAGCGCAGCTCGCGACAGTAGCACGGACCAATCAGAAAGCGGGTAAACGGAGAGGGCGGGGCTGTTTTGGAGCTGCTGGGAGGTAACTAGGCAACCGCATGACAACAGAAAGCTCTGAGAGAGATGTTAGTTTTGTGCAGAGTAAAAGTAAATTGTTGTAAAATTTGTTAGATTTAATAAGGGGCTATTTGTATATAAATATGAAAGAAAACTCAGTTGAGATTGGGGAAGCGGATCTACCCGGTATTTTTGTAGAGAGGACTTTGGCTTTGATTAAACCCGACGCTATTGATCAAGCAGATGAAATCGAGGATGTGATCCTACGCTCAGGATTCACTATTTTGCAGGTAATAAACAAACTGCAACATGCATCAGATCTTAGATGTATCTGTGATAAAAAACTTATAGGATATAACTAGAAAATGTGCATTAAAACAACAATATGAATGGTGCACAAATCAAAATGATAAATACATTTACAAAGCAACAATAATTAAAAACTATTTTACTTTAATAAAGTATGGATAAGAGATGAACAAACGAGGGCCCATGGTCTAGAGATGACCCATAGTGAGCATGGTTTAAATCATACTGACTTGATAGAACTTCAGTCTGGTTCCTCTACACATATGGAGAAGATAGCCTGTAGTGACCTTTGATTTTAACTATAATGATTTTTGACATTAGAACATTCTGAGTGGTGAAGTGAAGAACACTGATTTTCTTTATCATGGCACCTTTTAGTGGGTGGATTTATTTAATAGGCACATTTTGTCCTCAAAGTTGATGTTAGAAGCAGGAAAAATGGGCGTAAGGATTTGAGCCGTTGGACAAATTGTGACGTCTAGACGACTGGGTCAGAACATCTCCAAATCTGCAGCTCTTGTGGGATGTTCCTGGTCTGCAGTGATCAGAATCTATCAAAAGTGCTCCAAAGAAGGAACAGTGGTGAACCAGCGACAGGGTCACGTGCGGCCGAGGCTCATTGATGCACGTGAGGAGCGAAGGCTGGTCCGTGTGGTCCGATCCAACAGACGAGCTCCTGTAGCTCAAATTGCTGAAGACGTTAATGCTGTTAATCCTCCATGGGTCAGAACTGTTTTGGCAGCAAAGGGGGGACCAACACCGTATTAGGCAGGTGCTCATAATGTTATGTGTGATCAGTGTAAAACTATAATGCATGGACATTTGGTGATGAGGATGAACTCCCTTTTAGGTCTGGTTCCTCTCAAGGTTTTTTTTTTCCACATATGGAAATTCCATTGTAACAAACTTTATTAATTCCAGTCCAAATCCATCTTCATGGTTCTTGAGTTTCTGGATCTTTAGACTGTCATTGTGAACCATTCTCAGCTGCATAGAGTAGTTTCCAGCTGATTAGGTAGGGCATCAAGATGAATCATGCAAAACCAGAAAGAATAAATTGACAAAATCACTGGTACCTCAGGAGTACAGAACTTAACAGAGAGGTCATGGGGACCAGGAAGAAACCTAGTTTGATCCCTACAGGTTTGCTGATCATACATATGACCTCTTGCTTTGTAGCAGGGGCTGCAGGAGCAGTGGGTAGAGGTGGGCTTAGCCCAGCCAAATTTGCATCTTGCCTGCCCAAAGCTTGATTTAATTTTTTTAAAATAACAAATAAATGTGATGTGACATTTTTTAGGGTTAGATAGATGGATGGATGGAGAGAACAATAGCTAGACAGAAAAAAGGGATATGACTAACAGACAATACAAATAAAATTTCAGGTTGGTTGTAAATTAATAAAGTGTGAAAAAATAATAATAAAAAATATATATAAAAAAGTGCCAAAAAAAGAAAAGTGGTTATTTAAAATTCTAATGCTGTCTATGGGTAAGTAATGAATTGAGAAAAAAGAAAAAATCTTTAAAAAAAAAATGGAAACAGTTCTATAAAAGTGGAAAAAAATAAACTTTATATAATGTTATGATTTTGTACTCAAGTTTAAAAATCGGGTTGATAAGTCGGTTTTAGATTTAATTTTATTTGACTACTAAACTGACCCAATAAAAACAAGATTGATGGAGTTTAAAAACGGTTAAAAAAAAACTATTTCGAAGTTTTATCTTTTAGAAGTTGTTTTTATTATCACTGATCGGGTTTAGTTTCAATTACATCGTTACACATTTTGTTGGAGACACTACCCTTGTTATGTAGTTGAATAAAATATTAAGCAGAAGTAAAAAAATAAATAAACCACAATTATAGATGGATAGAAACTGCATTAACTACAGTGTGTAGCTTGAGAAGGTCACTGCAGGTGATGGATTGGCGTAATCCATTTTTCTCCACTATGATGTTGATGAATGTGATTGTATTGTATTGATGTATAGCGTACAGTGAATTGCTTTGGAGTAATGTAAATATCTGTAATAAATGGACATCTGGTGCAACCCAGATGAGGACTGGTTTCCCTCTTGAGTCTGGTTCCTCTTAAGGTCTCTTCCTTATGCCGTCTCGGGGAGTTTTTCCTTGCCACAGTCTCCGCCGGCTCACTTATCAGGGACAAACTTACACTTATAAAGAACATCTTATTAATTTTTATCACCACATTATCTGTGTAAAGCTGTGTTGAGACAATGTTAATTGTCAAAAACACAATACAAGTGAATTGAATTGAATTAAATATGTAGAAGTACAAGAATCAATACTGCAAAATAATCCCTCAGTATTGTATAGTGGAGGAGCCGAAAGAAGTATTGTATAGTATCGACTCTAGTATTCTCTCAAATATTCTATACTCATGCAAAGTCAGATTAAAGTAATTTGATTATAAACACAGAGGAACATCTGTCATTGGAATAATTTGCCAATTCTCTATCTTCTCTCATCACGTCAGAAACGTAAGCTTCAGCTGAGCCCAGAGCAGTGCAGCGATTTCTACACCGAACATTATGGACAGCCGTTTTTTCCGAGTTTGACGGCGTTTATGAGCTCCGGCCCGATTATAGCTCTCTCTCTAGCGAGGCGTCAAGCCGTCACAACTTGGAAAGACCTGATGGGACCACGCAACTGCACCAGGGCCAGAGAGACACATCCTCAAAGGTAACAAATTATTTTTTATCTCTAACACCATAAATAAAAAGGTGGAATACATGATTTTGGAAATTTGACTTCCAGCTCAAAACGCTTGTGTGTGTTTGGATTGGCTTCCAGTCAGTTATTTTACAGTCCAGGTAGTTTCTGGAGTTAAGATCCCTGAACATATGCAGGAATAGGACAATGGGTCTATCACTATTTATCACCTTTAAAATGAGGAATATTCAACATATAGATGATTATTCATTTCTGATCATCAGAAACTTTAGTTTCATTTTATACTTATTTAATGCTCATTGTAGATAAAAATTTGTGTACATGAACAGTGAAATATGAAGCATAGATTTAAAATAATAATATTTTAAAATACAGTCAAAGAGTTTTATTTTATAGAATTTATAGGCAAAAATATTTATTTTTTTTAGTTGATATACATGTTTGGTAAAATTGTTCAGATGCTGTAAATTGCATTTTATGATCACATTTTCATGGTTTGGCAAAATCCAACACGGAGGCCATTCAAAAAGCAAAAGAATACAGTGCTTTGGAAACCATCTGAGAGGAACATTATTATTCACGTCTGTGTAAATGCATTTCAATTATCAGCACAAAAAAAAAAATAATTGGACACAAGTCATATAATAAGTAAATATGATCCTATTGCTTTCTGTATATTTGCCCACAAGTTCATAAGGGACTTGCAAAAATCACTTTATTTTCATACATATATATATATATATATATATATATATATATATATATATATATATATATATATATATATATATATATATACACACATTTTTTTTTTTTTTTTTACTTTTTCAGCTTGAGAGCGAAATTTGGGACATCTGACTTAAGGAATGCTGTACACGGCAGTGAAACATCGTCGGCAGCTGAAAGGGAGATCAGGTTCATGTTTTCCAGCAGTAAGTAATAATTGTCTGTCTGTCTGTCTGTCTGTCTGTCTGTCTGTCTGTCTGTCTGTCTGTCTGTCTGTCTGTCTGTCTGTCTATCTATCTATCTATCTATCTATCTATCTATCTATCTATCTATCTTTCTAACTATCTGTCTCAGAGATGGCAAAAGCACACACATCCTTCACTTAAGTAGAAGTACAGATACTTATGTTTTGATATTGATCATGTCATCAAATAGATTCAAACTAAAGTAACGAGTCTGGTTTGAAAATGTAAGAAGTAGAAAGTACAGATATTTGTGTAAAAATAAGTAAAGTAAAGTAAAGTACTGATACCAGAAAAATCTACTTAAGTACAGTAACGTAGTATTTGTACTTTATTACTTTCTATCTCTGGTGTGTCTATGTGTGTTTGTGTTTGTGTGTGTGTGTGTGTGTGTGTGTGTGTGTGTGTGTGTGTGTGTGTGTGTGTGTGTGTGTGTGTGTGTGTGTGTGAGAACCTATAAGATAATTGAACATTTTCAATCTACCAGTTTTAATGAACTTATTATTATTACTTGTTCTTTCTTGTCTGTGTTTTAGCAGTAATTGAGCCCATTCCCAGAGGTGAAGCTGCCACAGATTACCTGAACAGGTGTATTAACCCAACACTCCTTACTGGCCTTACTGAGCTCTGTAAAACAAAACCAGCCGATCCTTTCGTGAGTAATGATTATCACTGAAAATGTATCAATTTGATTAATTTAATCAATAAATATAATTTTTTACTTCTCTAATGTGTATTTTGTCGTGTGTGTTGTCCCCAGACTTGGCTGGCTGAATATCTGATACAAAACAACCCAAATAAACCCCAAATAAGTGAAGAGATTGCAGATGAATATGCAACTTAAATATAAATGACTACGTTTCCACTGTGAAGCACGGAGGAGGAGTTGTGATGGTGTGGAAGTGCTTTGCTAGCTGATAGTTATCCATCATTGAAGACAAATTTAACCAGAGCGGTTGTGCAGTAATTTGTTTTTGTTTTTAACATGACCATGAATTCTTTAAAGAATAAAAAACATAAAACATAATCTGGGTTATTTTACTACTAATTCCATGTGTGTTCTTTCATAATTTGGATACTTGTGTATGTTAAAAATTAAAAAAATAAGAAATAAGAAGAAGGTGTGTCCAAACTTTTGACTTATGGTACTGTATGTGTGTGGCTTTTAACCACGTCCTCCCTGAAAAAACATGCCTGTAGGTGGGAAGAAGTGTGTGAATGACTTGACTCATCTTTTTTTAGAAGATTGCTCAGTGCTGAAGGCAAAATATATTGTGAAGAGGTGGATCCAAACACTGTGTGTTTCCATGTAAAAGCATGTAGCATCCAAAGTGAAAACAAACTAAAATTACATTTTGTTATCAGGGACATTTATGATCTTGACGAAATGGCTAACAACATAGACACTATTTTATAGACTTAAATGGAGAGTTATCCAGTAAATTATGGGGTGCCACAAGGTTCAGTTCTAGGACCCCTACTTTTCACAATATACATGCTTCCCTTGAGAAATATTATTAGAAGTCATGGGATTAGCTTCCATTTTTATGCCATTGATACTCAGCTATATATCTCATAAAAACCATTACAACACAATTGGCCGAATTAACTGAGTTTGTTAGAGAATTAAAAGATTAGATGACGCAAAATGTCCCAAGACACAGAAGCTTTAGCATTTCAACCTGCATTTAGAAGCATGTTCTGTAACTACTAGTTATAAATATGGCTAAGCTAAGAAACATGTCTATATCTGATGCAGAGAAGCTCATCCATGCGTTCATGTCCTCCTATTGTAATGCATTACTAGGTGGATGTCCTGCTTCATTCATCAACCCCAATCTCATCCCTACACTGGCTACCTGTTAAGATAAATGGTTTATCGCCCATGTATCTCTCTAGTTTTCTAACACGGTACAATCCGTCACGCTCCTTGAGATCTCAAAACTCCAGACTTCTAGTAGTTCCTAGAATAGCAAAATCCACTAAAGGTGGTAGAACATTCTCACATTTAGCTCCTAAACTTTGGAATAGTCTTCCTGACATTGTTCGGGGCTCAGACACACTCTCCCAGTTTAAGTGCAGATTAAAGACGTATCTTTTTAGTTAGTTCTACACATAACACACATCACATCATAACCTTGTGCTCCAGAACATCTTATCACATGCACATTACCAACTTGTGCTTATTAATATCATGAACAGCAGCTACGCTAATTCCTCTCCACTGTTTCTCTTTCTCTACCCATCCCGAGGCATTTTGAGGTTGCACCATGCTCCAGTCGTGTCCCACCTCGTGAAGATTGTGGACCTTTAAAGAAGTAGATGCCCACAAACATCCGGAATCTAGAGACGTATTTGGATTCCACCCCATGTAGAGTTTAGACATTGGACCTCTTTTGAGTGTTTAAAGGCTCTGGCATGGAGAAGCTGGTGTTGGATCTGTGAGGATCTCAGATGTTGTGCTAATTTATGAGTTGCTCAGTAGCTCCTATATAAGACTGTAGAAAGATCATTACTCGTAATCACACACTTTAGTCTTGATGTCACCCAAATGAGGATGGGTTCCCCTTTTGAGTCTGGTTCCTCTCTATGTTTCTTCCTCATAACATCTAAGGGAGTAATCAATCATCAGTAATCAATACACATCATACACCATAACTCAAGTTCTGTAAAGCTGCTTGATGACTTGAATTTATAAATATAAAGATACGTCTAGAGTTTATTTACACGTTTATTTATTGAGGGGGTAAAAACCTCCATGTGGATGAAACCCGCGCATTCTGCTTCCACATGGAGAAGCTTGGAAGAGGTTCGGATTGTAGCGCGTTCGGGGGCGGTACCAAGTGACGTCAAGGGGACGTTTCTGATTGGCAGGACGCTATGACGGGCAGGTCAAATTGTCGAATGATAGGCGTCCTTGTTCGGATGCCCGTTCTTCCGTCCAGTAATATAACCCCCTCTACAGGCCGGTGCCTTCAGGAAGGAGTCCTCCTTTCTTTTTTTTTTTATCCGGAGGATCTGACGGATTTTCTTTTTTCCCCTTTCCCTATCGAAAAGCGTAACGCTGTGTGGCTTCCCCCCCTTTTTCTTGTAAGTTGTTGTTTATATCGATGTTTTATTATTTATTTTTTTTATTTATTTAAGATGTGCGCGTGAGTGCGGCTCGAGCGCGGTTACATAACCGATTCTGAGATACATGGCGGTTATAGGTTCCGTGGTGAAAAAAAAAAAAAAAAACCGTGAGAAATGTTTTTCATTAAAAATTATTTTTTTCGATGGAATAGATTAATTTAACCGACCATTAATCAGTGTGGTGTTTTAGACTGTTGATGGTTTTGATTTTTGTTATCGGAGGAGGTTTTATGCTAGGCTAGGCTAGTCAAAATGGTGGCCGGCGTGTAGCGCGAGGTAGCGTGCACGCGCGCAGTGTGTCTCCTTTTTAATTATGTAATTTTAAATGCGTTTTGTTTATTGCGATTTCGTAACAACAGTATTTTTTATTTTTTTTTTAGACGCCATGGCCGACGCAGAGCAGCAGTTCATGGAGACGGCGGAGAACGGATACGAGGACGAGGAGAACGGAGCCGAAGGATGCTACGGCGGTGAGGACGACGGCGAGAGCGCGGCGCTGCAGGCCGAAGCGGGCGCTGAGGAAAACAACGGAGCCGGAGACGGCACTCAGGACGGAGACGGCGGCCGGATAGAAGCCAGTAAAAGCGAAGAAGATGCAGGGTATGTAACGATTTTACTCGCTCATATCGTGATGTTTTAGTAGTATAGTCTTTTGTCCGCCCCCCTTCTTCTCCATACACTCCCCCTCCCCCTCGTGTCTTTTGTTGGCGCCATGTGTTTTTTTTTTTTTTTTATAAAACCTTCACGGGGGGGATGGGCACTCGTTCACGACACCGAATCGACTCTTCTATCCCAGCCATTGGGAACTAGGAGTCGACTCGTTTCCGAACGAAGTCTGCGCACACGATGCGGGAATCACGTGACTGGATGGACTAGGACACGGGTCCGGGTCGCACAAAAATAATAGAAACGTTGTTTATTGTATATTGTCTGCAGGCGTTTTCTATTTATTTAAAATGCTATAAATAAAATAAGCACTAGTTTTTCTGACTACACATTGATAAACTAAGCTCGCATCATTCTGCATTATAGTGTGTGTGTGTGTGTGTGATGTATGTATGTGTATCACACACACAATCTTGGCTTGCTTGTGCAGAGATTTGGACATTTGATCCATTAATGCAGCACAATGTTTCATATATAATAAATGCAACTTAACTTGCTTTAATGCAGAATCAGCGCAAGCTTTAATTTATCAATAACTAGTGCATCAAATTGGCATATACGTAAGTGGTTTTCTTTTATTTAGAATGTGAGGTTTTTCTCTTTTGTTGTTGTATACCCTGGTATCAAAATGAGCATCTTCAGCCCTGTGTTTGGGGACCCCTGCTTTACTGCTGGAAGTGCTGAAGCATATTTTATTTGTGAATAAATAAATGAGATCCCAAATTAATGAGTGGATGAATAGAATTGTTTTAGTTGATTACTAAATATATTTAAAACTCTGGATGGTCCTGCAAGAATACAATGTTTTTCACACTGTCCTCTAAAGTGAATTTAATCACAATAATTATAGTCAGTACCATTCAAGGGTAAAGTACTATTAAATCGAAGGTGGTATATCTGTTCTATAAATAAAATATGTGAGACTTTTAAATAGAATGGTGCTTTCAGTGTTTATAAAAGTGTCTAAAAATGTTTTTTTTAGTTGAGACATCTTTCTTCAATTGTCCTATATCCCAACATATACCATGCCATAAAAAAACACCTCTACCTAAAGTTAATGCATCAAACTCATTTATTCCTCCAGGAAAATGTTTGTTGGGGGACTCAGCTGGGATACTAGTAAAAAGGATCTCAAAGATTACTTCTCTAAATTTGGTGAGGTGACTGACTGCACCATTAAAATGGACCCAAACACTGGACGATCAAGAGGATTTGGGTTCATTCTGTTCAAAGAATCTGCAGGTGTAGAAAAAGTAAGTTTGTGGGTTTTTTCCCCCTCATGCAGCCGCCAAAGTTTTGCCCGCAAAGCTGATTGCCATGCTTCCTGTTTCCTATCTTCTCTCCAGGTGCTAGCACAAAAGGAACACAGGCTGGACGGGCGGCAGATCGACCCCAAGAAAGCCATGGCTATGAAGAAGGAGCCGGTCAAAAAAATCTTTGTCGGTGGCCTGAACCCGGAAACGACAGAAGAAAAAATCCGCGAGTATTTCGGTGCCTTCGGAGAGGTAGAGTCTCTGCTATTTATACGACTTAAAAACGCTGATAAAAGCTTGTTTTAACACCGTGGGTTTAACCGTATGTATTGTGTTTTTGCAGATTGAGACCATCGAGCTTCCGATGGATCCAAAGACGAATAAAAGGAGAGGCTTCGTCTTCATAACCTTTAAGGAGGAAGACTCAGTCAAGAAGATCATGGAGAAGAAATTTCACAATGTCAGTGGAACCAAGGACGCAAATGGCAAAGAGAGCCTGGTGAGTTTGTGGTTCGGCACTGAAAGTGATCTAATGCTTGGATGGGTTGAGCTGTGTCTTGGATGGGTTGACGAGCATTTTGTCCTCCTGCCAGTGTGAAATCAAGATTGCACAGCCGAAGGAGGTGTATCAGCAGCAGCAGTATGGCGGACGTTTCGGAGGTGGGGGCAGAGGCAGGGGGCGCGGAGGTAAGCAGTCGATATGAACGCTCGTCTCAGTAATATTTTTGTTCGTATAGCTTAAGTTGTCACTATTGATAACTCCGGCTTTCCGGATGACGTCTTGTATTGCAGGCCAGGTTCAAAACTGGAACCAGGGTCAAAATAACTACTGGAATCAGGGCTACGGGAACCAGGGCTACGGCTACGGCGGGCAGCAAGGCTACAGCGGATATGGAGGATACGGAAACTATGACTACTCTGCGGGCTACTACGGGGGTTATGGGGGTGGATACGACTACAGTAAGCGAGTTCGGTCTCCTTTGGTTTAGTAACACCCAGAGTAGGGATATTTAATTTCTTGTTTTCCTTTTCGTTTGCAGACCAGGGCAACGCAAATTACGGCAAAGCTCCAAGACGTGGCAGCCACCAGAATAACTACAAACCATACTGATCGTGTTGTGCAGGTATGCCACATAGTTTGATTTGACTGAGGAAATTCTGTCCTGTTCATTCTTACAAGTGGATTGATGTAAAAATAAATTTCTAAATGCATGTGACTAAGTGCGTTTATATTTTTAAGTTGACCTTATTTGTTGACACCCCCCCCCCACCCCAAAAAAAAAAAAATTGTAAAATTGTCATGTTATCTAAACAACCCTGTAAATAAAAAAAAATGGGGTCAAAAAGGGTTCAAGGTGAATTAAAATTCTATTAAAGTACATGCATCGTTAAGTCATTGTTTTTGCGAGCTTGAATTTAAACAACTCTATTTTGGTCATGTGATGCAAACAGAAAACCCTAATCATTGTGCTTAGATTGTGTACAAAATCTTATGTAATGTGGTGATTATTTTTAATGAAGGTGGTGTCGGAGAGGAACCTGTGACCTGATCCCAGCCGATCCCTGGGCTTCATTCTTTTACTTTTACTGGATGTAGGCAGAATCTGGACTTCTGCTCAATTTTTGTACAGACCACAAGTGAGGAACCGGGGAAAGCAAATGTCACTTTTCACGTTTTCATTTTATACCTTTTTTTTTTTTTTTTTTTGTCCATTTTACATTTCCAGAGATGGAAGTGTTATTTTTACTGTACTTTTTGGTACCTTTTTGAATCTAATGTATTGTTATGGTTGTATTTTACGTCTCGGCTGCATTTACCACACACTTTGCCCTGGCGCTCTCAAATAAGTCATTTTCATAATAAATTCATTGATTTTTTTTTTTTATTATTATTATTTTTGGTGGTTTTCTTTTGTCCGTGTTCCTAGCTATTATTTTCATGTGCGCTTGTTGCAAAGATGCTTAGTCTACAGCGATCAGAAAAGGGATTGTAAGATTCAATTTCATTTTTTATTTTTTTTTTTTTTACACCCCTGTATTAGTTTTAGGAGATCCTCCATCATGTTAGTTAATTTAAGAAAAAATAAAATAAAAAAGTGGCTTTTGTAGTGGTAAAATTATACCTCAGCACATACACCTTTATCTGTAAGATTCACTGGAAACTCATTTCTGCAGTGTCCTGGACAATTTGGTGGAAATAAACTTGGTTTTTAAGATATCTGTGGCGATGTTGAATATTTCTACCCGATCATAAAATGGTCTAACCTGTCATATACAGCTCCTGTTCAGAAGTAGAATTAGAGGTTCTTTCTTCTGAATTCTCAAATCTGGCCGGTCAGATGGATATTTTTTGTAATACGCTGGTCGTCTGATTCATTTTGTTTTTGGTGTAAACGAGAAAGTTGTCTAGACTCAGTTTTTATAAGTAACTGTAGACATGGATCTTTATGGATACGGTAGAAGTACATTTTCCATTCAATTTATGGACAAAAGTATTGGGACACCAGACTGTTCCAGCTTAATCTAGTTCATCACCAAACATTTCTGGATGTGGTAGCATTAAATTTTGCCAACCCATTGAACATGATCAGGCTTCCTTACCTTACATCAGAATCTGACTTTACTCACTGTGGCTGAATGAACACAAATATCCACAAGCTCACCCCAAAACCTAGTGGAGCATCTTCCCAGAGGAGTGGAGATTATAACAGCAAATAAGTACTCAATGGTGAATGTACATGGCACATATCAATCTTATGGCACCCAAACTATTTGGTCTAAATACATGCATTAATAAGCATTCAGTATTACCACGAACAAGCATTACGTAATGGTGTCAAAACCATTTGGCAACTTGTGTATGATGAATATCGGAGAACAATCCACATGATCTCACTTCCGTGCCCACCGTAATCGGCAGATTTGGCTCCTGCAGACTTTTCCTAAAGATGATGCAGCTCAAAGGTCACTGTTTTGACACCATTGTAAAGATCCAGCACAGACGGTGTTTGACACGTTTTGGGAAAAAAAAAGACTTCCAGAAGTGGAGGAACGCTGAGGGTGGCACATTGCTGTTCAGGGGACTATTTTGATCCTCTTTATTTATATTGTGGAAACATAGATAAATAAAGTACTTTCTTGTGAACAGAGCGAGGCCCAAACCTCAAATTATCTGTGAGGAAGATCTGTGAAACTGTCGAAACTAAAATAATTCCTAAAGGTGTGCAAACCTCCGTAGTCAACTGCACATCACATTCTGTTTTCTATCTAACTCCTGTCATGACCTGCACCCAGGCGTGTATATGTGTGTGTTTTTACTGATTTTCTGTATCAGAATCAGTGTCTTACATTCAAATATATTGTGTCCATGATTATGTATTCAATTATTCCCAATAGTCCATTCTCTTCATTACTCTTTTAGAGTGTTTTAGAGTTTCTAGATCAGATTTCAGTCATAGCATCATTTAATGAACTGTGCAGGCTCTTGATAGCTTCAGATCTTTGCTGCTTTAACCAATCAGACTGCTCTTTGGCCACTCGAACGACCCTTAAAAGGATCCAAAAACATCAGCGTGTCACTACAATGACTAACGGAGGAGAAGAAATTGATTTGACCCGCAGATACGCTTTCCAAGACGGACTTTTCAAGAAAAGCTTGATTTTATGGAAAGGTCGACTCAAACACTTCCAAAAAACAGAAAACCCAGGGTCATTTTACGGAGTTAATACTGGTGTTTCTGCTGGAGATGACGTATGCAGGAGGTGCAGTTGCGGCTACAGTGAAAGGAGACGTGTTGAATTGTGTTCATTGGGTTTCTTGCTTTAGTGATGACGTTCATTGTCGCTGTACGGTTCCTGTTTTCGATGCAGCGCTCTGTTCTAATGCGCTTTTCTATTATATCATAATGATGTTGGCGTCATAATGATGGTGGTATGACCGCCTAAGGCCTAGGGTAGGGGGAGGGTGGGGGGTGTGGGCAAGGGGGTGGCATGGCCCGCCACTGGGGGCACAGCCCACCCCTGACAGTGCGTGTACATCGGTAAAAACTGCACGACTCAAATGCTATAATTTTCATGTCACAATTTTAATAAAAGTAATAAAAACTCGAACGACAATCGAGAGAAAAACCTTCAAAGCGAAGAAGGAAAAAAAAAATGTCGTCGTGGAAATGGTTGGGGTTTAAAATAAAAACTTCGGTTTCACGTTGCGTTTGGGACGCATCATATATCATTCGTTCAGATATTCTTAAGGCACGGCTCTGAATTATACCATGTTAACACCCCCCCCCCCCCACACACACACACACCCCTTCTAATTAAATCTAATTATTTCCCTTAAAAAAAAAAAATACAAAGTACCGTATGTACAATAAGAATCGTTGAAAGGATGCACAGACATCCAGTCTCTGTTCTTTGTATTATTGCTGATGGAAAAAAAAAAATATACCTGAAATAAAGCTGTAAACAAACGAAAAACACCCTCCGAGTGTTACTATACGTTATCTCGTAACTTCAAAAACGGAAATGAGTGAATTCAGTGAAAGCTGGTCGATGGGGAAATGTAGCAGCGTCCCAGCACAAATGCGTTCTTCACAGGAGGCACATCCCACACTCAAATGTCCATCTCGAACTGGCTGTCATCAGCTGCAGAAGAAAACACAGAGGTTACAATATACTGCAAGCAGAGGGGGAAAAACACAACCTGTCTGAGGGGGAGGCGACACCTAGACGGGGACAATATGCCTGTCTCTTTAGTGTGGGCGAAGCCGACAAGATATTGTTCATCACCTATTACTGCAATTCATCATGTTGACTCAGATGTAGCAACATAGAGGGCATGTGATCATGTTTATTTAGAAGTCAATGCAGCTCGGAGGGCATGTCATCATGTTGACTAACACGTAGAGGCACCTTAGAGGGCATTTGGTTATATTTACTCGTATATTGGGGAATCAAGCCTACACACACACACACACACACCTCCTGAATAACACTCAAATCTTACTCCTAGTTTATGAGTAACTGATCATTCAGAGGGACTTTTATTATATAAAAGTCCCATATATAATATATAAAACATTATTTCTCGTGAAGAAACAACTATACAGCTGTTATAATGCACCTGCTAACAGGAAGTGTTTTAATGACATTTCACAACATTAAATGTTACGCAAAAATGATTTGATGTAAACGTAATAACACACTTGATGCTGGTGTTAAAAAATTAAGGAACCTCTGCTCGTGATTCTGACGGACGGCATCACACTCCCTCGCTGCTGATTATTTCCCTAAATCAGCCCATAGGCTATGTTTTATTAGGCTCATTTTTGTGCTTGTAGATTCACTTTACCTGCTGCATCCTTTTCTTCCTCCAGCTCCTCTTTCAATTCCTCAAGTTTGCCCAGTGGATGATTGGAAGGAACCGTCACCCCGGGTATCTGGGGCAGGCAGCAGGGCGGGGTCCGAGCGATCGGCGAGTTCCTACACTCCAGCAAGAACTTTCTGTCATAAATGATACGAGTGCCTGTAGACGGAGGAGAAACAATTCAAAGCCATTATTATTCACATCAAGATCCCAGAGGAATCATCATCATCACATCTGTTCAAACATGTACACTTTAAATGATGGAAAATGAAAGATTTATAGATTATTTTAAAGATCGTGTTGCAATTTACTCATAATAATAATAATAATAAAAATTTATCAGCACACAAAATACATGATTCAGTGCGTCAGTTTTTAAATCACAGTGTTTTTTTTATTAATACAATTTATTATTATTGTCAATAATTATTATTATTATTATTATTATTGTTGACAATAATAATAAATATTAATTATTATTTGTGATCAAGATTTTAACAGTTTACATTTTTAAAACTATTTTAAATAAAATGCCTGCTTGGTTAAATATTATATACGTTTTATCATTTATATAATATTTTATAAAAAATAAAATACAATAAATCAAAGTAATGCAATACATTTTATTATATTAAATTGAGTAATCAATTAAATTGGTTCTATGAATCTTTGTAAAAGTGTGTGTGTGTGTGTGAGTTTTACATTTAATAATTAATTTTCTAAAAGATATGAGCTACTTATTTCGTCAACAAACGTCTTCATTCCTTCCACCCTTCATTTATTCACTCCCTCGACATGCAGAATTGTCACGATTTCCTTTTAAGAGAAATTCTTGAAGTTGGACATAAAACGCTAAATAATCCATAGCGCTTCCTGGTTAGCGGCTAACGCTAGCGCTATGGATTCTTTAGCGTTTTCATGCATGCGTAAAAAACAAATCGTATTTCCAGTAAGGAGCAAACAGCCACAGTGATACTGCACTAACGATAGTTTTTTATACCCCTGCCAATGTTGTGTATGTTATCAAGTCTTTTGATGATAATAATAATTTAAAAGATAATAATAAAATTAAATGCACTGGACAAAAAAAAAAACATTGCACTGATTATTTCCACACAGTGTTAAACAGATCTTTTGACCATGACAAAGCGCTCAGTGTGAACAAAACCCAAAGGCTTTAAAGTAACACACCAGGCTTTGTGTGTGTTAAGAGAGAAGTGCTCGTAGGAATCTGAATGAGCCGAGCTGACGAGTTCAGCCTTGGCAGCTGTGCTGAAGTTCTAGGAAATCAGAGCACATGTTCGAGTTGGAGGGAGCCATTTTGAGGCAGGACAAACCACTTGAAGGTTGCGCAACTTCTGAATGTGTACAAACTGTACAAACGAGGCGTGTTTTTTTTTTATCTTTAAGATAGAAAGCAGAGCTGAGACCTTAATGTAGAGCTGTAAAGAGGGGCGAGGAGATCTGGCTGAAGTTTGACCAGTACGAGAGGTGGTGCTACTCTGCTACTCTCGGGGGATGTACCGTATCCATGCTTTCTATCAAAAAGCACAAAAACATGTTATGCAACCTTGTCTTTTTTTTTTTTTTTTTTGTGCACCGTGTTCATGAAAAAAAAGGGGGTGAAGGAGCAGGGAGGGGAAAACGAAGACACTGGGAGCAATGTTTTAACAACAACGAGGTTCTGCTTCGCTTCCACTCAGACTCAACTTTTATTGACTATAAATTCAAATAGGTTTTATTATACACACACACACACACACACACACACACACACACACACACACACACACACACCAAGACTAAATGAAGCTTTTTCACATGTTGGTACTTTAAGTGTTTCCATTTGGGGAGACTTTTACTTCACTACATTTTAAAGTCAAATTTTTTACTTTTTACTCAACTACATTTTGCGAAATCGGTCGTTCATTTTTATTTCACGAGGATAAAAACAACATAACCGCTCAAACACGCAGCGAGTCACCAATCAGGATCGAGCGCACGCGCCGTTTATAATCTTGTTTTGATTGCCGCTTTGTGTATCTACTGATTACCAAGATACAGTTCAGCATCAGTTCAACATCACAAAGAACATTCAGAGAGGAAGAAATGATGAAGAAACTCTAGACTTTTTTTTAGTTGAAAAGAAGGTTTTGGGTTCATGATCATTGCAATAGAAATCAGTGTTTTGAGTCATTAATATCATTCTCTTAATAGATCAGTGTGCTGAGAGTCACATTCGAGTCTTTACACATAAACTGAGATGATTAAGTAAAAATTATTGTGAAAAAAATGATAATAGGAAAATTATAGTGATAAATCATAGTACTTTGGATACTTAAGTACATCAAAGGTAAATACTGTAGGTAACATTTTACCTGCTGTATCTCTGAATTAACTCAAGTACATGGTTTGTCTAATTCAACCCTCTTTTCTTTCATTTATTTTTATTTTATTACTATGAGGAAAAATGTATAACGATGTGTGAAAACTATATTTGAAGTGAGACTTGGGCTGATTTCTTTCTAGTCCAGACTGTAGATGTAAATGTAGACTGTAGATGCAGTAAAAAAAACAAAAAAAAAACACGATGGTGGTGGTTTCCAGATTTAAACCAACCGAGTCTCCATGTTGTGCTGAGATCCTCCAGACACATCCACATGATCAGCAGTGATTAAAAAATAGAGACGTTTTTTTTACACGTCCTTCGAAAAATGTATCAGGAGGTAAAACTGAGAGTCAACGACCAAATTAAACACTGTGAATTGACGATTGGTTTAGGTTTGCGATTCCGTAGTGCTTTTCCCCTCATATCTATCTACAGTGTGCCACTTCCTCATTAATACAGCATAAAGAAGAATTTGTGATGTTTCTCAACCTTAATACTCGGTTCTGTGCCTCACATTTCACACGATCCTCACTCCTGTCACCGCAAGACACAAGAAACGATCTTAAACAGTAAACTTGGCCAGGCTGTCCTCTTTAACCTTCCTAGAAGTTTCAAATTTTTTGGCCCGGACATCAAGTTCTGGGTTATTCCTGAAATGCAACAGCTGTGGAAGCAGGGAAGGGCGACTTTCCAAGAAAATCCCTCCTACTTGGCATAGTGCTCCTGGAATGGACATGCACAAAAAAAATAAAAGAGCGTCTGATAGAAAGAGGAACTGGGTGCTCAGTTGATGAGTGCTGGGTGGAGACTGTTCATCAACTGTTTTTGTTTTTCTTACAGCTTCTGGAGTGCGGTATCTCCACAGCAAACAAGCTATGAATAGATAAAATATCTTACTGTTACATAACAAACCAGTTGTCCGGTCTGATAAGGAACCTGGTCTGATTAGTTTATATGGGATGTAGAACATGCAATGAAGAGAAAAATGAAGTTTTTAGTTACTTTTCTTTTAGAAGTTTTAAAGTATTAAAGCTCTTGTAAGTGTCCTAGAGGAGAGACAAATCCCCACCACTTGCTGGTTTATAAATGATATGGCCACCATTTGTTGTGTTTTTGGCTGTTTGAAAGCTCAGATGGAGCAACAAAGCAGAACTAAAAAGCTCTAAGAAGAACAGTTATATATAGTCAGCATGTTTAGAACAATCTCGTTGATTTGTTTTTCATCAATTGCTTTTCTAACAAAATGATTGTATAGTCCTGAAGAATGTTTGAAAGGTGTAAAAAGTTTTGCTGCAAGTTGTAGAGTTTGTGAACTGGATGTGTGCCACTTATTTACACCATGCACAGTTCAATCCTGCTCAGTTGGAGGGGGGAAAACCCCTCCACACTGTACCCCTTTTTTGGGAAGAAGCATGTGCTCACCTCCTGGTGTGGTGGAGAACAGGGTTCCTCCAGGCGTCTGGCTGTAGCAGTCTGGGAGCTGAGACCAGTCCTTCAGCTGGATCACACGGGTCGGGATGGGACAGCTTCTGGTCTTCTGTGTGTTTCCTGACATGGTGTGATTTTTGGAAGCTTGAAAGTTCTGGAGAAGAAGCAGACAAATAGCTGTCCCACAATACAGCTGTTGATGATTCTGTTGATCTGACTTTCTCACTTTTCTTCACACTTCTTTGTCTTTCTTTCTGATCTGATTTTCTTGGCAAAACCTTCTGAGCAGCGTTCTAAAAGTGCATGGTTGCAGAAGCACAGAGGTTTCAGGAGCACTTGTACTTTTCCACAGCAGGATCTACAGGAGTGGGTGCAGGGTGTGTGTGTGTGTGTGGATATTTAACACCAACAGGCAGGACGTGCTGATTAGGGTTGCCATATTGGGAGGTTTCTATCCCAAAGATCAAAGTATACCCTAAAAGACTTTGATGTTTATAAGTAACATGTAAATGTGACCCGTAATTCTGTCCAAGCTAAATTTTCATAGTAAAACGTTATTACAATTTCAAACTAATTTATGAATGCTTTTTTGATTTGTTTGGACTTTGGTTACTTGATGGGATCTCTAGCAAAAAAACAACAAACAATTATTATTTTTTTTAAATAAATGATGCAGCAACGCTTTAATGGTTTATTCCAAACGTTTCTCATTTAAACACTGTGCACAAAATTTTCTGCAATTATCCACATATTGTACCTCATAGCTCGCTACTGGAAATCCAAACAAATTACAACTTTATACTAAATCTGATCCTTTACAAAAAGTTCAAATAAAACAAAAAAAGATTAATAGCCGTCAATATTCACATTTAGGTCCCAGAGAGAAGAAAACTGTATAACCAGTAAAGTAAAACGTTTGCAGCCCCTGAGGACAGAATTAATAAAACAGACTTAATTTAATTAGTAACCGAAATGGTCAAATAATAAACGGTCATGTCCATAAAATACAATAATGTATATAGATAACTTATGGATTGTTTTTATTTCCCCTCTAGGATAAAACCCACACTGCATTTCTGTAGAGTTTTATAGATATATTTAGAAACCTTGGGGGCAGGGGGTACACACTTTTGCACTCCACTGTAAAAAATAGAAACTCTAAGTACCTGACTTAGATTATGTATTGACTATAATCAATTTTTCAAGTATCTGATCTAAAAGAGGTCTATCTCTATGAATCATAAATGATACTGACTACATTTTTTATAGTTGTTTTTTATATTATACATTAATGCTTTTTATTGAAAAGAATAAAAAATCCAACCTGCTGTGTTTCTGAGAGTGATTTTAAATGCATTGCATTAAACTTTTTAGCATTGTTTGAACATTTCATTCACACTTTTAAGGTTTAGATTATTCGAGGTGTGCATTGGACCTACATCTTGTTGTGTTTTCTGTATAACACATATACTTCACAAGTATACAAAGTACATAAGAAGCATAAGATGTTTCTTAAATAATATGCTTTAATATAATACTCAATGTTAACCTTATACTAAGCTCTTGCATGTACTAAAATCAGATGGCAATATACAGAAAACATTTGTTTGGAGCTGGATGCAGTAAATCTTCTCACAGACTCCCACAATTTAATGATGGATAATGTAGAAAATATTGTAATTGATTTTTATTTGAGTGCACTGGGGTGAAAGGAAAAAGAAATAGCTGTGAGGTATTAACACGCCGTGCAATCTGGCAACCTTGAATACATGACTAGGATCATGTGATGGGGGATGCACTGGTGCACAAGTAAAAACAGCATTCAACCACGTGCTGTAAATAGGACGCTGAACACGTGCTCTGGAGTCCTGTCCGCCATTACTGTTGGGGGTCCGAATCAAAGCGCATGCGCACACTCGTACACACAATTTCATACATGCTGCATTATTTATCCCGAAAACCCTTCTGATTTTATGAGTCTATAAGACACGTGACAATATAACATTATATATATTTGATTTTCTTGGTGTTTTTTTTTTTTTTTTTAAACCGAATCCCCATACACATTAGCTATTTGGGAATTTGATATTGTAGACTACACGTTATTAATAATATGCACATTTTAGACACATTTCATTGCTTAAAAAAAAAAACTAAATAAAAAATATAAAACAACGCGAATCGATTCTTCGACTCCATCCATAGCGTAACGTAAAACCGACTCTGAGTCAGCTCGGTCATTGTTTTGGAATCGTTCACCTAGATTCGACTCAAGTGAATTATTGACGGATTCGACTCTCAACCGATTCCGAGTTTCTGCGTATAATCAACGTATTGAGTCGAGCCGACTCTCGGGAATGTATTCTCGATTCAGTGTCAAATTCGTTATTTCGGTTCCCTCTCGATCGCGCATGCGTATTATTAGTTCACGCATGCTTATTGGTATTATTGCTCTAGGAATTCCCCATTTTTATACCGGTGGAAACAAAAGCTTGCCGCTTTAAAGGTAGGTAGAGGTAGTTCGGTTATTCAGAACGTATAATATGTGTCTAATAATAATTCTTTATATATTTATAAAATGTTGAGTGATTTGGTTGAATGAAAGCTTGAATGTAGTATGTAATAAGTCCAATAAAAGGTCCTGATTATTGTTAGCTAGCTAACCCGAGTAACTAGCACACAATTGAATGGATAAACTTGGGTGTATTTTATGTATTTATTCAATATAACATTGTTAAATCCGCTTTATTTGGGTTTGTAGAGGCTTTTCCGAGGTTTTAATACTCTTTCTTCATGACATACTGCTTCCTTTTGGATGTACAGTAATAGAATGGAGGTCTATTTTGCTTTAATGCATTAAAGATGGAATCTTTTTTTTCTCCAGGTTCACAAATAATCCAGGAGATATCTCGAATGTGATTTATAAACAAACAATGGCTTTATCAAGCAGTATGTTAATTCACTGAGAAATCCTGTTTGGAAAACTGACTTACATTAACTGCATGTTTGTGTTATGGGTCAATTTGTAGCCCCCTGATTGGTCAATGTAGATTGTGTGGGCGGAGCTTTGGAAATCAATTGGGAAATGACGATCTTAATTGACCCGGTATATAATTTGTGTATTTACACAAAGCCAGCAGGACCCTAAACTTTTTCACATCACAGACTAGTTTTACGCAAGACACTTGTTCCACACAGGTTCTGGGAGTTGTCTTAAGCAGTAAAGTGTATATTATATTACTATTATACATATTGTATGATTTAATTATTACATATATAAAGAAACTGTAACTTGACTCACCATAACACAGAATCAGTAATCAGTACAAGCTATGTTTATAGATGTAAGCAAAAAAAAAGGCAATAAAATCTAAATAAAACATATGGTATTTGAAAGTTTTTGGCCCAGTACCAAATGATTCATGGCCTGGTACTGGTCCTTGGCCCTAGCGGTTGGCGACCCCAGCACTACAGAACAGTGAAATTCTTTCCTCACATATCCAAGCTTGTAGAAAGCTGGAGTCAGTGCGTACCCCCAGCAGTGACCATGAAGCGGCTCAAACCGAAAAAATTCTGAAACCTCCTTTTTTTTTTTACTGTCTGTGTCAATGAAGCATGGCAGATGGAGAGGGTTTCGTGGTGCGAGTGCGAGGATTGCCATGGTCCTGTTCAGCCGATGAAGTCCAAAGATTCTTCTCAGGTAACATGAAAACCTCGTACGCATTGCTAACAAAGATCTCATCCGGATACCAATGTAAACCACGGGCTTCAAACGTATCGCAGAATGTAAGATCGCGAACAACGGCACGAGCATCCACTTCACCTATACGAGGGAAGGCCGGCCGAGCGGAGAGGCGTTTGTGGAGTTCGAAAACGAGGACGATCTGAAGATCGCTGTAAAGAAGGACCGAGAAACCATGGGACACCGTTATGTAGAAGGTGAAGATTCTGAAAAGGATTTGGGGGAAGAAAAACAAAACAAAACAAACATACGAGTGATGTGACCAGGTACTGAGTGAGCATTGTATTGTTTCAGTTTTCAAATCCAACAGTGTGGAAATGGACTGGGTTTTAAAGCACACCGGTCCTAACTGTCCAGACACGGCAGGAGACGGCCTGGTCAGGCTCCGAGGTCTGCCCTTTGGCTGCAGCAAAGAGGAGATTGTTCAGTTTTTTGCAGGTACGCCAACCAGCACTTAGGGTTCTTCTCCTGCACCTCATCAATAACAAACTCTCAGTATATGTCATTGTTTGAAATACTTTGGTTTGTACAGTTGTAATATATAAAAAAAACCCATACAGACCAAAATGTCGGTTATGTAATAATTCTCATTACTGAATGGTTGCCTCATGTTAAGACCTTTGCATGAATCTTGGGGTGTTTTTCCACTGCACACTCATACCAGTACCTGGCCTAAAGAGGTACCAACAGAACCTGGGGTTCCTCCTCATCACAGGCTGGAACGAATAAAGCAGTTTTGAGCAAATACTGCATTCAGAAATATTTTAATACTGACGACCTTTAAAAGAACCAGATGTTTCTTCACATATTCAAACAATGTTAGGAGGCTGGGGTCAGAGTGCACGGTCAGCCATGATACAGGGCCCCTAGAGGACAGAGGGTTAAGCACCTTACTGAAGGGCCCAAGAGTGGCAGCTTGGCGACACTGTAGCTTAAATTCAACAAAACCTTTACGCTTTAGCTACACGTGCTCTTGGGAGTCTGTACATTTATTGAAAGACTCACTAATATAAACCTGGACCTGATGGACTTCAGATCATATCAGCACTTTTATTTTTTTTTATTACATAGTGTTTAGCAGACACACTTATACAGGGTCACCTGTAGAAGATCTTTGGAGTCCTGGTCAAAAGATAACCAGGTCAAGGGGTGGGAGTACCATTGAGTACCAGTGAGTACCATTGAGTAGGTTTTGAAAACTAGCTGTTTACATGCGAAGCCCCCCCAATACTATCAGTTTCTGTTGATATCAGGAACCTTTTGCTACTAGATCAGTGGCCAATCAGTGGTTCCTGTAACGTGTGCAGTGGAAAACATCCTATAAAGATCTTTTGGGTACCTGATGCTACTTTCTCATACCATTTTAATAATATATAATTCCATAAATTGATCACATAGTACATATCACCCATCTAGTATTTCCATGTAACCTCATTTCTTATGTACGTAAGTTCCCTTAGCAAACTATAAGTCTTTGTCAATGGGCTTGTGATTTAATGTCCCCCACTGGGGTTATCTGTCCTTGGGTTGAAGGGTTGGAAATCGTGCCAAATGGGATAACATTGCCGGTGGACTTCCAGGGGAGGAGTACGGGGGAGGCCTTCGTGCAGTTTGCTTCACAGGATATAGCTGAAAAGGCTCTAAAGAAACACAAGGAAAGAATAGGGCACAGGTGGGGATGGTTGGCTGGTTGGCTGGATAAGTTGCTTTTCTTATGGTGTACACCTCTCAACAATTACATGCACTGCAGAAATGGCAAGAGCTTCTCTCAAAACTGTTAGCAATAACCACCACACATAGCAGCAGCTTCTTTTTTTTATTTCGAGGCCCATTTTTTACGAAACCACATTAGTGCTGAGTGATTCATCGAACGAACCTCTCGGGAAATTCACGTCCGAAGGCTAAATCGAGGTCGTGAAGCGACTCAAACCGAGCCAAAGGACATTTCAGCTCTAAAACACCCCCTCCTCAGGCAACGTGCATGTTGTTTTGCATTTTCATTTGTTCTCGATTAGAAAGAAAACACGCTGAAACTTTCACCGCTACACAAAGCCATCGAATACGTGTGCAATGTGTCGCGTATAACTGAGGAATCAGGATCCGAAGGTCTCGGGTTGGATGGGATGTTCACTCAGCACTAAGTCTAACGGGATTTCTCCCGTTTTTTTTTTTTTTTATTCACTTCAGAACATGAGGACCCGGTACCAAAGGTAATCCTGAGTCAAACATGACTGACTGAAGTCTACTTTGTTTTCTGTACTCTAGACGTAGAACTTAAAAGTAACAAAAAAGTAGTATGTATATATAATATATATAGTGGTAATAATGATTCTTTAATAATAATAATAATAATAATAATAATACTGTGAATAAGTGGCCATAAGAAAAGCTGAATGAGGGTTTGACTGAGAAGTTTCCATTTCATTTTCAAAAGCGGAGTCATTGCCAGTTATTCAGTGCTGCAGTTTTTAGGGTTTTTATTATTTCCTGTGCACGCAGCAATGCTCTGTATGTTCGGCGCCGTAGACCGCGGTTCCAACGGTGTGCTTTGGCCCTCGTAGGTACATAGAGATTTTCAAGAGCAGCCGCGCAGAAGTGCGTACACACTACGAGCCGCAGAGGAAGGTGATGGGAATGCAGAGGCCAGGACCCTACGACCGGCCGGGCGGCCGCGGATACAACAGCATGAGCCGGGGGGTCTCGTTCGAGCGCGTGCGACGTGGAGGATACGGAGGAGGTACGGACCTGGACACGACACGTCCTTGTTAGAATTACACTTTATTAAAGCGTATTGTATAATATTCATATAAAATTCTCCAACGATTTCATGGATCTCCTGCTGCTGTTTCAGATGGGCGTTACGGGGACGGCGGTTCCTCTTTTCAGAGCACGACCGGTCACTGTGTGCATATGAGAGGCCTCCCGTACAGAGCCACAGAAACCGACATCTATAACGTGAGCTCCTGCGTTACACTTTGACCCGCACGTGCATTAGTGTGTCCAAATGATCTGATCAGCGAAATGCCTCCTGATTCACCAAATTAGGATTAACGTATAGGGTCGATGGAGCTATTTTTAAACACTGTTTTTAATTCTACATTGCAGTTTTTCTCTCCTCTGAACCCGGTGCGTGTGCACATGGAGATCGGACCTGACGGGAGAGTAACCGGCGAAGCAGACGTGGAGTTCGCGACGCACGAAGACGCCGTAGCCGCCATGTCAAAAGACAAAGCCAATATGCGTGAGGATTAGGATCTTTTTTTTTTTGTGTGTGTGTATAATATAAAATATGCTATATATAACATAAAGGTTTTATACACACCTCAACCTGACCTTAAGATTGGCATTTGCATCTTTTTTTTGAACATCCCATCACACGGATTTATTCAGCCACAAAGGTGTTAATGTGGACAAAAAGTATTGGGACACCTGATTTTTTTCAGCCGTATGTGGTTCACAAAGTTGGAGGCACGCATGAACTCACCTGACTTTACTTATACCCTTATGTCTGAGCAAGCACAAATCTCCACATGCACATTCCAGAATCTAGTGGAACATCTTCCCAGAAAAGTGCAGGATATTATAAGAGAAAATGGAGACTCAATGTGAAATTTGCAAATCTGTCATATGAGTGAGATACGATGCCTACAGACATGTAATGTTTTGTAATCGAAAATACGGAAGAGAAATCGAAATAAAAGCACAAAGTTTTAATTTCTTGCAGAGCATCGTTACGTCGAGCTGTTCCTGAACTCAACAGCAGGGGGCAGCAGTGGCGGATATGGAGGTCAGATGATGGGAGCAATGGGTTTGTCTTTAGATGGGTTGCATTTTGCTGGCGGTTAAATGCCTTGTCTCTGCGTGTATCTCAGGAAACCAGTCGTCTTACGGACACGGCGGTCAGCAGATGAGCTCCGGATACAGCGGCGGCTACAGCAACCAGAGCAGCATGGGAGGATACGGTGATTACAGTGAGTGTCGGCTCTGCTTCATGTACATTCAACAGTTCATAAGCAAACCTTTTCATTAGCCATTCATGTGGCACTGACAGCAGTGCATAAAACCAATACAGGTCTTCAGTTAATGTTTGCATCCAACATTAGAAGAAAAACGTAAAATGTCCTCGGGATATTCGTCGAAATGACTAGACTTTGTACTGTAGGTGTGTTTTGTTTGGGTGTTTGCGATATAGACTCCATAAGGTCAAATCGCTAAAACAACAATTGCGATATTATCGTAGACGATATATATCGTACAGCCCTACACGGAGAGTCTGCCGCTGAAAGACCCTGCCGATGAGACAAAGCAGAGGAGAACAACCAGCCTGGAGAAGTTCTACAATCACTTGAATAATCACTCCGTAAACAGAAAGGCATTTTCGCGTTTTACGTCAAACCGTGAGGTTCTTTCTCGCAGTTTGTTTTTTCCTCACATGTTTGATGTGAACACTAACCGAAGAGTGTTTATGCTTTAGAGTTTAAGTTACAATTGTGGTTATAGTGATTTTAATGTTCATGTTAACGAGTGGTGCTCGCAGGTCCTGACGTGTGTATTCGTCCCTCCTGTCAGGTAATCAGGGCGGAATGGGGAGTAGTTACTACGGCGGGGGAAGCCGCGGCTCCATGGGGATGAACGGCCTGAACAGCAGCATGGGTGGAGGCTGGGGCATGTAGCTACAACCAGCTCCGGTCTCCACTAACTCCCGGATTTCACGTTTCTCTACGATTTCTTTAGCTTTCTTAGCATCCGTTTTTTTTTTTTGTGTTTTTTTTTTTTTTTTTAAAGCAAGTGAAAACCTTTTCCAGTTTTATTTTTCGTTGTTTTGTATCGAAGGTGAAGTACATTTCCAGACGTTACCTTAGCCGTAAACATTGCCTGTCGATTAGTTGAAGTATTTATATGCACAAGGACGACTTTCTTGACTGTCTGGGGAAAGGGGGGGTGGGGTGGGATTCAGATTTGTAGCGTGAAGCTGATTTTGTTGGAAAGCATGAATGCAGAGGGAGCTGTAGCTGTAGCGTAATGTTCAGTAGATGCATGTATTGTTTATAGTGTTTTGATCGTGCGCTCTTCTCTCTCTAACTGTAATTTTCTTTCTTCTAATGCGATGCGAGGAACAGATCGACGTCCAGCTTTAGGTTGTTGCACACGAGCGGATATTTTTTGCTGGGGCAGTGTTTATTAAAATCGGTATCGTTCCATTGAACAAGTGTGATTTTAAAGTATTTTTTTCCCCCCTAAAAAAAAAAAAAAAAAAAGTTAAAAGTGTTGGTCGTAAAGAGTGAAAATTCTCGCTTTGTTGTTCAGATGAAACGATGCAAAAACCTTTGATCTAACGGCAGAAATAAAACCCAGACTGCTCAAACAAAAAAGAGATACACAATGGTTAATACAGGTTTAATTTTATTTTACAGAAACTTAAAAAAATCTCCTCCTGGTGTTATATAGATGCGTTTTTGTCCGGATAGTCAAGCAATAGTTTTGGCACTGTTTTATTCGTTTAGCTAAAGCATTTGTTAGTCGTAGACCTAAAAGATATACACACACACACACACACACACACACAATCTGACTAGACAATGAAATTAGACAGAAAACGTGTGTGTGTGTGTGTGTGAGAGAGATCCACCATGACTATAAAACAAAGTTAAAGTTTCTTGTGCACTAAGCAATGCTATGTTATGATCCATTATATATTGGAGTTTGTGGGGGTTTATGTCTGTATTTAGATGTCAGTCAGGTGAGAAGGCCTTCAGTGCATTCAGCATTCAATTCATCTCAAAGGTGTTGAATATGCTAAAGATCTTCCACTCTAACCCATATAAAGCATAGCTTCCTGGAGCTGGCTTTGTGCACAGGAGTATTGTTATGCTATAACAGGTATTGGCTTTGGGTCTCAGTTTAAGTGAAGGAACGTTTTAAATCCTACTGCATCCATAAACAATTCAGTGCCTCCAGGTTTGTGGGAAAACCACATATGGCTGTAAAAGTCAAGTGTCCCAATACTTTTGAGCACCCAGTATATTTTAGATCTAAAAGACCCATGCTAATATGACCTACGTTTTATTAGTTATATCCAGCATGTGTCTTTATATCTTATACATAATTTTTACATCAAATGCTCCAATCAAAGCTGTTTTCTGTAAGATTAGTTTTCTTGCGTCCGTTTAAATCAACTCAGAAATCCCATTATAGTATTTACGTTTAAATTAGTTTATTTATTTGTAATAATATTGCACTTGGGCAGGCAGTAGTTCGATCTTACACAACACAGCTTTAAGAAAAGCACTTTTAAGAAAAGAAAATGACGATCTCCCGATAATCACGCTTATAAAAGGGCACACGATAGAAGAAATAAATTCTTGCACACGTCTTTACAGGTGCGTGAAAGATTCTGAAAAAGTTGTCAAAGTCTTTCTCTCTAAAATGGAGAAAAATCAGCAAATCGTATATTACTATTAGTATCATTATGCATTACATTGTATTAGTCCTCTTAAAAAAAAAAAAACATTGTCCCTGTAGAAGAAATTAAAAAAATGACTTTGCATATAATTATCCAATGTATCCACTGTATCGCATGCGAGCTAAAAAGGTTTCAGACAAACAGAAGCCCCTTAAAAAACCGGCGATGCATATTTATGAATCTGATCAGCCTCGTGGTCTCGGCCTGCGGTTGGTCACGTTCGTCAGGAGCTGCTGGAGCTTCTCTGAAGCAGGAGGGAATGACAGACGTCGCAGACGCGCACCGGTCTGGGGTACGACGGCAGCGCTAGCTCGTTACTGGAACAGCTGCTGCAGTAAATGTCTCCACAGTTCCTACAGTGGTGCTGAAAGGACAGCGGTGTTAGCAGCGGAACAGTAAAAACAGATCTGAACGTAGACGCAAAACAGGGACGCTCACTTTTCTGCGGGCGATGGAGAATTCCTTCAGGCACTGCTTACACTGCGTGGCTTCGTCGTCTTTCAGCCAGGCGTGACCCTAATCAAGGACGAACCACATCCAGTTTCTTTGGCCCAAAATCAATAACATTATGAGCACCTGCCTAATATTGTGTTGGTCTCCTATTCGCTAACAAAACAGTTCTGACACATCAAACATTAAACAACATGAACTTCTGCAGGAGCTCGTATGTTGGATCGGACCACACGGACCAGCCTTCACGCCCCATAACCCTGTCTCCCTGGTCACCACTGTTCCTTCCTTGGAGCACTTTTTTTTTTTTTTTTTTGCAGACCAGGAACATCCCATAAGAGCTACAGATTTGGAGATGCTCTGACCCAGACGTCTAGACGTCACAAAATCTCTACATCCAACACCTACAATCAGCATTTCTACCTTTAGCCACTATAATCACCATCAAGAATATACAAAACCTGTTGTAAATCAGGCCACGCCCACTTCAGGTTCTCTGACCAGATACATCATGTGATCTTTATTTGCTCAAATAAATGACCACTGCACCAAATCAGATCATTTCCTGTAATAATCCAATAAATTCTTTTTTTTTACCTGAAATAAATGCAGTTCTGTTGTTGTAAAATCAAACAAAAAGACTAAAATGTGTGCATTTTGGAAGCACCTGTGAAGGAACTGCTCACCTTTAATGCTTTATTGACCTCTTTAAAGTCCTCCATCTTCAGTTTAGACCTGCGGAGAAGAACGGCGGTGTAATTAATTCTACGTGAATTGTAATTTGTAATGATTACAAAAGTATTGACAATATAAATATTATAAATGTGTGTTAGTCGTACTGGCTGAGGTGAAGGCCCATCTCCTGCAGTGCCTGCTCCTGCTCCTCGCACAGCTGCTGCAGCTGTTTCTTCTCCTGCCGCAGGTCCAGCATTTCCTGTTACGAGAGTGCAGTGATGAAGTAAATACAGTTCACGCTATGACCTGCTGCTTTTTATTTATTTTTGTAACACAGGGTTCTTACACATTTTTGCAGACTCAAATATGCAGATTTCTGTAATTTTTTTTAAAGACCATTTTTAACATCAGAAATAAGGATTTTTAAAATTCCAGTTATAAAAAGCGTCACGTTACAATTTCCGACGTCAGTCCGAATCTCTGATGTATGCGATTATATTAGCAGATAATTGCCAGAAGATTGTAGCTACAGCAGCTCATACAAATAAATACCAAAACACATTCAATCATTTAAACTGTAAAGCTTTAATACTACAGGAACAGAAGGATTGTTCATGTGCAGTTCACCAAGAAACTACAAAAATCAGAACTAAAGTCTATTAAAGAGCTCTTGATGTCCCCTTTTGAGTATGGTTCCTCTCAAGGTTTCTTCCTCATAACATCTAGGAGTGTTTCCTTGCCACAGGCGCCATGGCTGCTTATCAGGAGTAAATACACATCGTTCACCTCAACTGTTAAATTCTGTAAAGCTGCTTTGAGACAATGTCTCTTGTGAAAAGCGCAATAGAAATAAACTTGAATTATTAGGGCAGAAGTATGGAAACAAAAATATTTTCTTTTCTCCGCTGTACTAATCCAGACCTGGAAATCAGTCATCAAATTCCATACTTTTCCGAAACGCCTATGAACCCTGTTTTAGCCGTTGTGACAAAGAAACGTAGAGTCGCTGAAATTAGGCATAAAACACTTAGGAAGGTGAAGTTAGAGGAAAATAATCAGCGGTGGAACGATGTGGTCTGGTGCAAAAGGGATCCCATTAAATATTTTTATTCCGTTTACACTACAGAAATTAATGAGTTAATGGTTAATGAGTGTGTGTGTGTGTCTGACCATCTGAAGGCCTTGCAGCTGTTGCAGCTGTGTGCGCAGTTCGGTGCTGTTGTCCTGTTCACGCTGTAGATCTCTCTGCAAACTTTGCCTCTGCTCCTTCTCCCTGCTTAGCTCCGCCTCCAGCCCCGCCCTGACAAGCGCACACAGACACTAAAGCTGACATTTTATTCGCAATTATAATGTGCAATCCACCATCCCCCGTTGCTGCCTGTTACTTGTTCAGTACCTCAGCGTGTCGAGCTCGGCGAGACGCTTCTGCAGCGCGTCCACTTTCCCTTTCATATCCGCGCACATCGATTTCTGACTCTCCTCCCTGCTCTTCCTTCCGTTCTCGGAGTTCTGTAACCTGCAGCGTCCGAACAGAAACACCATGAGAACTCCAAACACTACTCAGGCTTCCTGGATTGTGGAAGCCACTCCGAGTTGTACCTCAGTTCCAGCTGTTTCATTGCCGTTTCCATCTGTTTTATCTTCTCCCCCAGTCTCTCAGCCTCCTCTTCTTTTCTCTGCACCATGCTGCCAGCATCCTTCAACAACCAGCAGGGGGCGATAGAGAGACCAGAACAGCAGCGTGAACACACACAATACGAGAAATCGTGAATCATTTCAAAGAAAAAGAAAAAAGATCCACTCATTACCTGCGCCTTGTTAAACATCTGCAGGTTGAGAGTTTTGACCTGGTCCAGTTGTTGTCGCAGAGCCGCCAGTGTGTCATGCTTCTCATGAATATCCTTCTCTAGCAGCTTCATGGCCACTTCCATCTCCTGCTTCAGCCCCATCTGCAGATCCAGCTCCTTCTGCAGCTCCTGTACAACCAACACACTCCAGCTGAAGCTCTAATGCAGCTCGTTTAATTAGATCCTTTTTACTGTATTGGTGGGACGTGTGTGTGCGAGGGAGTGTCTCTGACCTGGCGAATGCGCGTCTCCTCCTTGTATTGCTTCCACACTACGTTATACATTTCATCCAGACCTTGCCGCGTCTGCTTGTAGGTCTCCAGCTCTACCTGGCTGTCCTGCAGAGTCACCTGGAGGAACAGGAAGTGCATCTGCAGTTATAATCCCCACGATGCACTGGTGCAGGAATCGCTGTTGTTTCTTAAACCCACCTCTTCTTTTCTCTGGCTGCTCTGAAGGATAGTGGCGTTTTCCTGCTGGAGCTGCTGCTGCTCCTCTCTCAGAGAATTGATGCGGTCCGTAGCTGCTGAGAGCTGCACATCACACCCACACTCTTACTGTATATAGTATGCAAATTATCGGATCGGATTGAGGAAAATAAAAAACCTTAACGTGCGCTCTGACCTCCTCTATTAGTTTAGAGTTCGTTTTCTCCAAAGAGTCCATCTTGGACTGGAGGTCCGTCACTGTGCCGCTCAGATGGCGATTCAGTTCCTCAATGTAGTGCTTCTGATCCAGAATCGCTGTCATTTTAGTGTCACTGGCAACCGGAACAGCAATTTAAACCAAATATGAGAACATGATCAGCCCTATAGTGTTATTAGGGGTCAAGCATCAAGCGTCTTCTCATTGTTATAAACACGATCAGGCGTAACATTAGAACATTATGAGCGATGAAGTGGTCATTATGTTCTGCCTGATCGGGGTATAAAATGCTTAGTTTTGCGAAAAGTCTCAGCTTATATCAAGGCTCACTCAAACATCTGGCAAATTTGGACGAATGATTGCAGTAAAAACTCAAACACCGTCATCGGTGCCCAGTTTGACATCTGCTCAAATAGGAGACTCAAATTAATGAGGAATCTAAGCTTGGATTTGAGATGCTGTTACTCACTCTTGTGGGTTCTCGGTTGTCTGAGGGTCCTTTAGGTATAGTGAGAAATCAATGACACCCACCTGAAACCAGAGAATGCACTCCGAATCAAACACTTGTAGCATCTGTCGCTGTTTCTGGGGCCATTTTTATACGCAGATGTTTCTGGATATGTGTGTGTGTGTGTTCTGGTTCTAACCTGAGAATCCAGGTCTTCCCCTTTCACACACAGATTGGCATCGATGACGTTCAGCCCCACCAGCATGCCCACAACCACAGCTCCTTCTTCCTCCGTTATTAAAGCTCCCAGCTCGTAAAACTCCCTGTTACACAGCACACAAATCTTACACGCACTTCTTTAAAAAAAAACACCTCTTTATCAAGGGTGCCAATAATTCAGAGCGGTGTGTATATTTCTAATTATTCATGTCAGAGATGAGCAGAACCGGTGATCATCAGCTCACCCCAGAAGGTCTTTCCTGCTTATGAGAACTTTCAAGTAATCCGCCACTTTCTTCTGCATGAGAGCCAAATGCAGCCAGGCTCGAGCTCGGCCCAGTCCTGTCCTGTGAAATAAACAAATAGAAACATATCAGGATAAAAAAAAAAAAAAAAAACTATACACTGTATGTCCGAAAGTATTGGGACACCTGACTTTTCCAGCCATACATGGTTCAGGATGCATAGCATTAAATTCACTTAAACTAGGAGACTCGAACCTGTTCCAGCATGACAACACCCCTGTGAACAAAGACCAGCTCCATGAAGATCTGCTTTACATGGGTTGGAGTGAAAGATCTTCTGCTATACAGCTCTGACCCTGTTGAACACCTTCGGGATAAATGTGAATGCTGACTGCACTCCAGGTCTCCTCACCTACATCACTACTTCACTACTACACCCTGGTGGTTGAACGAGCATAAATCCTCACAAGCACAATTCAAATTCAGAAGAGTAGAGGTTGCTATTAACAACAAATCTGGACTAAATTTGTAAAAAAAAAAAAACATATCGTCAGGTGACCACAGACTTTTGCCTTTATAGTACATTATTAAAACGTGCAGTTTTCTTTTTAACTTCACAGATTTTCAGGATCCGACTCTAAAAGTAAAAGAGAGAATGTCATTATTCCAATAGCGTCAACACGATGGTCACTATTACATATGCGTGCCGAGTGAATAGGAACGATCTCCATACACACACACACACACACACACACACACACACACACACACACACACACACACACACACACACCCACACCCACACCCACACCCACACGACAGGATTTACGGAATCAGCTGCTAAACACTGGCTTTGATACCTGTTGTCTTTTTTGACCCTATTCACCTTTCTAAGGAAGATACACACACAGACAGAGACTCACTTGAGTCCAGGCATGTCTCGTACGCTCGTGGCGAGGTCTGCAGACTCGGGGCACAGCTTCTCCACCAGCTCCAGAGGAGCCCAGATCGATTTATTCTGCCCAATGAACGACTTCTTTACTGCAATATAGTACAGGAGAGAAATGTATGCACAAGCATGAATTATACAAATAAAAATTGTCCAAAAATTATTTTAATTATGAACATTTTTTTTTATAATTTACTTTTCAGTCCGTGTTTGAGGCAGTGTTCCAGTACGACAAAGAACTGCTGCAGAGGAGGATAATCGGAGTCGAGCGTCCGACCCAGGCTGAGAGAGGACTGGATCAGAGCTTTTATACTGAGCTTCATCATGGATAACAGATTGGATCGCTCGACAGACACCGGATCCTTCATACCTGTAAAAGACACAAAGGTTTATGCATTACTAACATATCCATAAACACAGGAAATAAGCAGTTTTAAAAAATATACAGAGGATTACTGGTCACTGATATGGATGGTCTTTAAAGCCCACTCATCCCACTATGTGTAATATATGATTGAATAAAGATATTTAAATAAATGGGGGAAAAAACACTAATACCCCCTTTTTTTTCCCCTCTCAACTGATACACGTCTGGATGTAAAACTGAGGTGCTGCACACCTTTAAAATCTTATATATTGTATTTAGCATTAGAACTTCTGCTAGTTTCCACTGACAATCAGACGACACCTCCATTACAAGCTGCGGAGAAGCGTTAAACAAAAAAGGAGAGGAACCCGCAAACTGTCGCCTGAAACCAAAAGGAACTTGTTCTGCAAACAAAAGCGAATGCATACAGTAGAAAACCTTTGAACTCTGTAGAAAATAAGGAAGTGGCTCATTGGGGGGATGCTTTTCTTCAGTACCAGGATACTTCAGCCCCAAATCCAAGCTGGAGGTCTGTGGATATGGATTGTTGTGTTTTACAGCTTCCTATAAAAGGAGGAATTCCTGCCAATTCCGCATATCCAGGGAGTTAAAAGACTCAATGAACGATGGATGAAATGAATTTATTTAAGTATGCTGAAATGAACAAACACACTGATATACAAACAAAACAAACACACTAATAAACATGTAAACAATTTACTTATCCCGAGTTACTTCGATTGATCTCATACATACAACGGCTCTGGGGTTGACTGTGGATGGGATTTACACTCGCAACCTTCAGATTCAACATCTAGAGCTTTAACCACAAAACTACCACCTCCCCAAACACGTCTTCACAGAGCCGGCTTTGTGTCATCATGCAGGAACAGTGTTTGATTGTCTTCGTTCCAGTAAATGAAAATTGTCTCATTCTATTCGTTTATAAGCGCCTCGTTTCCATTCAATGGTACATACAGTGAGGAAAATAAGTATTTGAACACTCTGCTATTTTGCAAGTTCTCCCACTTAGAAATCATGGAGGGGTCTGAAATTGTCATCGTAGGTGCATGTCCACTGTGAGAGACATAATCTAAAAACAAAAATCCAGAAATCACAATGTATGATTTTTTTAACTATTTATTTGTATGATACAGCTGCAAATAAGTATTTGAACACCTGAGAAAGTCAATGTTAATATTTGGTACAGGAGCCTTTGTTTGCAATTACAGAGGTCAAACGTTTCCTGTAGTTTTTCACCAGGTTTGCACACACTGCAGGAGGGATTTTGGCCCACTCCTCCACACAGATCTTCTCTAGATCAGTCAGGTTTCTGGCCTGTCGCTGAGAAACACGGAGTTTGAGCTCCCTCCAAAGATTCTCTATTGGGTTTAGGTCTGGAGACTGGCTAGGCCATGCCAGAACCTTGATATGCTTCTTACAGAGCCACTCTTTGGTTATCCTGGCTGTGTGCTTCAGGTCATTGTCATGTTGTAAGACCCAGCCTCGACCCATCTTCAATGCTTTAACTGAGGGAAGAAGGTTGTTCCCCAAAATCTCACAAAACATGGCCCCGGTCATCCTCTCCTTAATACAGTGCAGTCGCCCTGTCCCATGTGCAGAAAAACACCTCCAAAGCATGATGCTACCACCCCCATGCTTTACAGTAGGGATGGTGTTCTTGGGATGGTACTCATCATTCTTCTTCCTCCATACACGTTTAGTGGAATTATGACCCAAAAGTTCTATTTTGGTCTCATCTGACCACATGACTTTCTCCCATGACTCCTCTGGATCATCCAAATGGTCATTGGCAAACTTAAGACGTGCCTGGACATGTGCTGGTTTAAGCAGGGGAACCTTCCGTGCCATGCATGATTTCAAACCATGACGTCTTAGTGTATTACCAACAGTAACCTTGGAAACGGTGGTCCCAGCTCTTTTCAGGTCATTGACCACCTCCTCCCGTGTAGTTCTGGGCTGATTTCTCACCTTCCTTAGGATCAGTGAGACCCCACGAGGTGAGATCTTGCATGTAGCCCCAGTCCGAGGGAGATTGACAGTCATGTTTAGCTTCTTCCATTTTCTAATGTTTGCTCCAACAGTGGACCTTTTTTCACCAAGCTGCTTAGCAATTTCCATGTAGCCCTTTCCAGCCTTGTGGAGGTGTACAATTTTGTCTCTAGTGTCTTTGGACAGCTCTTTGGTTTAGGCCATGTTAGTAGTTGGATTCTTACTGATTGTATGGGGTGGACAGGTGTCTTTATGCAGCTAACGACCTCAAACAGTTGAATCTAATTTAGGATAATAAATGTATTGAAGGTGGATATTTTAAAGGCAGACTAACAGGTCTTTGAGGGTCAGAATTCTAGCTGATAGACAGGTGTTCAAATACTTATTTGCAGCTGTTTCATATAAATAAATATTTAAAAAATCATATATTGTGATTTCTGGATTTTTTTTTTTTAGATTATGTCTCTCACAGTGGACATGCACCTACGATGACAATTTCAGACCCCTCCATGATTTCTAAGTGGGAGAACTTGCAAAATAGCAGGGTGTTCAAATACTTATTTTCCTCACTGTATGAGGTGTGTGTTAAGGTCAGGACGACATGTTGGCATTTTGTGTGTATAATACGTAAACGTAGCTCAGTGGTTGAGGCTCAGGGATTAAAAGGCTTGGGGGGTGTTCAAGGCCAAGGTGTTAAAAAATGACAATTATGGTCATAATAAATTATAAAGTCATTATAATACAGTTTCACACTGCTGTATGAAGAAATGTTTTCGATTAGAAAATGTTGGGCCCTTGAGCAAGGCCCTTAACCTTCTCTCTGAACACAGCTTTCTACCAATCTGGGATTTTTGAGGAAAGAACTTCACGGTGCTGTGATGTACATGTGACAAGTAAAAGCCTCCTGCTTTATACACAAGTCTAATACTTTAAATGTGCATGCAAATGTAGACACCAGAGGTTTTGAAATCCAGTCATATTAAAATGATTAAAAGTAATTGAGGGATGATGAAGGTTCTTTATAGGTTCTTGTAATATCCTGTAAAGTTTTTAAAGTACAGTAAACTAGACTTTTGTTTATTACACAGCATCAGTGACTCATATACATGATGTTCAGACAGTAACTAGAACGATGTGTCGTGTGTGTGTGTGTGTGTGTGTGTGTGTGTGTGTGTGTGTGTGTGTGTGTGTGTGTGTTTGTTTGTTTGTTTGTTTAACAGGTGTCCTACCTGGTTTTATGGAGTCAGAAGTGTCCGGGTTAAGAGCCTCAGACACGGATAAGGGGTTCCTCAAAGCAGCGCTGCTGATCGTTTCGGACGCTTTTCGGGCAAACGACAAAATAGGCGCCGACCACGAGCTATCAACGGCTTTCTCCTTCCTTCCTTCAGCCGTTTCGCCCACCGCGGTGTCGCCTTCCCCCGCAGCCCTGCCTGTTTCACCGTCTTCCACAGCGTTGTTTTGAACTTCACTGCTCGCATCTTCATCCGCCATTTTGGCTGAGCTTGAGATCACGTGACGCCAGGCATTAGCAATCGCGTGATCGCCAGGCTCAGATAATCGCTCACGGATCAGCGCCAAGCCAATAGGAGTGAGAAGATCTTATCGTTTTAGTGTATCGGTTCTTTGAATCTCGAATGAACGAATCATTTATTTTGAGTCATTTAGTTCATTCGGTTCCTTTGATCAGAATTTATTTTTTAATTCTTAATTAGCATATCCCCCCATCACGTCAACATACAAGAACTTTCACTATACTTTCAATAATAATAATAAAAAAGAACAATACAGCTAATGACAGATATAATAAACAGAAAGCTCGACTTTTATATCTTCTGGTCCATGTTTATTATTAGCCTTACAATTTGCTACTATAAAAATTATATTGCATTAGAATTAACATGTTAATATAATGCAATATAATTTCTATAGTTTGTACAATTTACACGTGTTCAACTTCATTTTCACAAGATTCAGTGTTTCCACACTGAGGTTTTTACTTAGAAATGGTCAAAATAATTGTGCATTTTATTCACGTAGTTTAAAAGACTCTGTTAAATGATTATTAAAGATTTGAGGGGTTTAAGGCAGAATTTATAACCACAATTTTGATTATAAAAAAAAAAAAAAAAAACATGCCGTGACCCGGATTCGAACCGGGGTTGCTGCGGCCACAACGCAGAGTACTAACCACTATACGATCACGGCGCGCCACCGTGAAGGTGAAAGATGGAGTAGCGTTGTATCTATATATGCCTTATGTACAAGTCAGTCAGTTCATATATCATGCTTCTGATCACCAGATTACCAGATCACTTTTTTCGGTGTTGACCTTCTTTTTTTTTCAGCGTGTGTAATAACCAACTCACGACTTCATTTAAAACACACAATATCTACAGCGATCTGAACAAGGTTGCCAGATTGTGTTATTAAAATTCTACCAGAAGTTGCCAGTTCGTGTCATTTTAACTGCATTTTATTTATGTTTTCTAATCATTTTTAACTAATAAAATAGGTTAATAGAAGTTTAGTCTGATGAACGATTTCAAGTAAATAAATCGTGTTTGTTATGATAAATATAATATAATAGTATAATATAATGAGTGATGCAGAACTGTGAAAATTCTGTTGAGCTGCAAAGAGAGAAAATGTAGTCATCCTTTTTGTTTCTGTCCACATCTAAATGTATAAAACAGTAATATAATAAATAGATGACAAAGTGGTTTGGGACACATTGGGAACACCTTTAGATGACCTGCCATCATTTTATATTCAAGGCACGTGTTTGTCGCTGTCCATGGTGTTGGAAATCGAGCACAAATTAACACTTTATTACATAAAAATACGCATTTAATGTCTCGGAAAATTTGTTTTGCATTGTATGTGTTTCTGTTTATATTGTACATGTCAAGGAAGTGAAATTTCCTAAAGTATTAATACATTACCAATTGATGAGGAGTACAATAAAATAAATGAGGAAAAAGGAAGTCTGTGTAAAAGAAGCAATAATACAAATAAAAGGATGAATATTTTAGGTTTGTGGTCTTGCACAAGGTGTTAACATGGGCATTTCTGGGATTTAACCTCTCAAGTGGTGTAACTTATGTATAGAAAACATCTCAAAAGAATCATGATTTTCAATTGCTTCCACATGGTGGCAGTACGTCGTCACTTAGTAATCTAAATTAAGTTACATTTAATTATTGAATAATTATTGATGCATTTAAAGTAATTTCTATACTTACATTTTACAACAGGTATACACTATATATATTATTTATCAGATCTTAACCTTAGATTGATCTGTTTTAGATCACAGAAGCCGGCCTTGACTTTACAGGCTATTTTTTCACCATTATAAATGATAAATTATACAAGAAAATTTTCATGTGATAGAAGAGTGAGAGTGAGAGTGAAAGGGAAAGTTTATAGGACTGTGGTGAGACCTGCGATGTTGTATGGTTTATAGACAGTGGCATTGAGTAAAAGACAGGAGGTGGAGCTGGAGGTAGCAGAGCTGAAGATGTTGAGGTTTTCGTTGGGAGTGACGACGATGGACAGGATTAGAAATGAGTTTATTATATGAAATTCTCCAAAAGAAAAGTTAAAGCTGAAAAAAGGAAAACCGGCTTAGATGAGTGTGTGTACTCTGATGTGAAGAGAAGATAACATAAATGTCTCCTAACACTTGCTACTGTTACACTATTATAGTGCAAAAAGAGTAAAAATGTTTTAGCAAAAAAAAAAAAAAAAAAAAAAAATACACACACACACACACACACACACACACACACACACACACACACACACACACACACACACACACACAAATAATTTGAAAGATAATAAAAAAAATTATTTATCTGCTTAAAATGTTCATTATTTAAAATGCTCTACAAATACAAATAATATCAATTTATTAATAGAATTAAAATTATAGCGCAATAGAACAAAAAGTCCAGAAGCCTAGAAATAATCTCGTTATTCTGTAATAATATAATATTTAAATTATACATTTATACACTTAATTATTCACTGCACTGTTTATGTGACAAATAAAGGCTTCTTTATTTGTTTCTTTTTTAAGGTTGGAATAAAAGATTTATTTTTGTATAATGTTTTTCCTCCAAAGTTTAAACCACTTTATGAATAAAAAAAAATGAAGAAGATAAAGTAAATCTGGGTCTTTTTATTCCCTTAAATTTTGCAATTAAGGCATCAATGTTTGTATATTTACATCATAATAATACACAATATCAGTGAGTCAGATTAATTCTCAAACGCATCTTATTAATTTAGTAAAAAAAAAAAAAGTATCCCAGACCTGCACCTCAATTATCAGCTTTTATTGAATTTAAAGGATTTCATGTATTTCTGCAATAATTTAACAACACTGTCAAATTTTATTATAAAAGTCAAATACAAATTCAAACTCATTACTCAGACACAAATGACCATTTTTGGTCCTTCGTGTAGGAGGAATTGAATTTAGAAAGTAATTGAGATGTGGGTGTACAGTTAAACCACATTTCCATTCTGTCATAAAATCTTTGTCAAGAAATACAAAAAACTGTACGAAGATCAGAATACACTGTACAGTTATCGTGTCATATCCTGGGCGTGCTCAGTACAGACCGCCTCTACAGTATAAATATAAATGCAGTTTATGCTTCAAGTGCAATCAGTTTCTATATACAGTATTTAAGATTTAAACACTGTAGAATGTGTAGGAAATAAAAAATGACACATTTATGGATCTTAATTTGGATCTTTATCACTGTGTGCAAGTAATGCAAGTAAATAAATGCAAGTTATTCTCTTTTTTCATATATAGAAATCTTTTTTAATTGTTGAACATATAAATACAGTATATATATATATATATATATATATATATATATATATATATATATATATATATATATATATATATATATATATATATACAGTACAGACGAAAAGTTTGTACACACCTTCTCATTTAAAGAGTTTTCTTTATTTTCATGACTATGAAAATTGTAGAGTCACACTGAAGGCATCAAAACTATAAATTAACACATGTGGAATTATATATTGAATTATATACATAACAAAAAAGTGTGAAACAACTGAAAATATGTCATATTGTAGGTTCTTTAAAGTAGCCACCTTTTGCTTAGATTACTGCTTTGCACACTCTTGGCATTCTCTTGATGGCTACTTTGAAGAACCTACAATATGACGTATTTTCAGTTCACTTTTTTGTTATGTATATAATTCCATATATAATTCCACATGTGTTCATTCATAGTTTTGATGCCTTCAGTGTGAATCTACAATTTTCATAGTCATGAAAATAAAGAAAACTCTTTGAATGAGCAGGTGTGTCCAAACTTTTGGTCTGTACTGTATATATAATATATAATGTGTAATTCCTTATGTATAATAGTATCTGACGTACATTCATTACCTTATTAATGCATTTTTTAAATTCTAGATGTTGTAGAACCTGATACAAGCAGGGTTTCTCCTCAATCCCTCACAGATTTATCAGTTTAAAGAGCTCAGTGTGAAAAATCGGAGACTCGGCTGCTCTGCGCTGTTGTATTTCAGAAATGGGTTTTGGTGAAATAGCTTGGTTTAAACAACCAAACAGAGAAAAACCTTAAATTATAGTCAATTTCTATAATATGAATCCATGAGTACACTCTTTACGATGTTTTGAATTACATTTACATTAATATATGTTTAGAGTTTTGCTTGAGGCTTTCAAATATTGTTTTGAATTTAAATTCACAATTCTGTAACTCAGTGTCACTTTCACTGCTGAGGAGTCGTTTATTTATTCATAATAATTAATATTTTAAAACAAATCACTCTTTACTGCTGTCTTCCACTAGGTGACAGTACATTCTAATTCACCCAATTCTCAGCATAGTATCTAACATTACCCAAAATGCACTGTGTTAAGACTGAACTGTTTTAGGTCACAGAGTAGGCCTTCACTTGGCTACTTTTTTCCCCTTATATACTAATATAAATGAGGAAGTTTAATTACTTTATTGACTTTAAAACAATTTACAGTTTAGCTCGTTGAGGGGGAGGTCCTGGTCCTTTCCTAGTATGCACATAACTAAAAAACATCACTGATTCTGTATATACAGTGGTGTGAAAAAGTGTTTTGAGGCTAGAGAAATTGAACTGAAGTGTGATAAACCACAGTTTTAACAGCGGGGCAAACACTTTTTCACACAGGGCAATGGAGGTTTTTGTTTTCCCTCAATAATAAAAACCTTTATTTAAAAACTGCATGTTGGGTTCACTTGTGTTATCTTTTACTAAAACTTAAATTAGTTTGATGATCTGAAACATCAACAAAATAAGAAATCAGGGAGGGGGCAAACACTTTTTCACACCACTGTAGTTGATCAGATTTGCAGGTTACTTTTGTGCATGTCTGGCTTTGACACATTGCAGGTCGGTTAGTATAAGGTGTACTGGGTCAAATCTGTGTATAACTAATTCATTTATACACTTTATAGACAAAAAGATTTGGACACTTGACTGTTCCAGACGTATGTGGTTCTTTTCCAAGATGTTACCACAAAGTTGGAGGCACACAATTGTATAAAAGTCTTTGGATGCAGTAATGTTTATTTTCTAGAAGACACAAAATTGTTCCAGCATGACAATGCTACAGAACTCTGACCTCAACTCTACTGGACATTTTTGAAAATAAATCGAAATGCTGTCTGCACCCCAAACCTCCTCACCTCACCTGCATCAGAAATGCAAAAGCAAACCACACTTTCCTTTCTATCCATTCAACATCGGTGCAACATCAAGACACTAAAATAGAAATAGGCAGGGCAGATGTAAGCAAGCGAGAACACAATGTGTTTTTTTTTTAATAAAGTTACAACCAATCACACGTCATATTCTGGGTGTGGTCAAATTCAGACGTCCCCTATAGTATAAATATAAATTTAAACCATGCTTCAATGCATTCAGATTATATTGATAAATAAGAAACACTGTAAAATGTCTACAGAATGAAAAATGACTGTTTTCTGGATTTTAATTTGGGTCTTCAGCACTATGAGTAAGTAATATGAGCGAATATTCCGTCTTATTTGAAGCTATCTAACGTCATTGATGTGTAATAATATCTGAAATACATACATTTTTCTAATAAATGTGTTTATTTTCATAGATACAGTAGATCCTGGTAAACGCTGGGTTTCTGCACAATCCCTCACCGAGTCACCAGTTTATCAGCCTGATAAAGAGCTCAGCGTGGATATCGGAGACTCGGCTACTCTGCGCTGTTGCTTTTCTAAAAACAAAGTCGAAACAATCGACTGGTTTAAACAACCAAAAAGACAAAAACCTCAGATTATAGTCACGGTGTATAAAACGTCTGGAGAAACGTTTTACAACGAATCACAGAAGTTTCATTTCAGAATAAAAAAATCTTCCACCTGCATTCATCTGATCATTTTAAACACCATTCAGTCTGATGAAGCCATGTACTACTGTGCACTAATGGGGATCAACCCTGTGTTTGCTGATGGTACTTATTTGAAAATTAGCGGTAGGTACAACTAATGATTTTAAGTCAAGATATTTTTCCCTAATACAATGAGCATGTTCAACCGAAAGGATCGTAAAAATAACTAAGTGTAATGATGAGTGTGTTTTCTTCAAACACACTAAAATACAGACTTTAAGTGAATGATGATAAATATTTGTAGGTGAAAATGTTACTATTTCATCAGGAACATCTGAACCAGCTCTGTGTGATACTTCAACAGCACTGCATGAAAACAGCACTTACACCAACACACAAGAGTTTACAGGTAAAATGGTGTATAATTTATTATTAATATAGAATTTGAATCAATTGTGTAGAATGAAATTACAGTATCAGAATTGATCAGATCTTTACATTGGACAGTGTTCGTTTTGGGATCGGCTTTAGGTTTGTGTGCACTTCTGATTTTCTGTCTCACTTATTTTCTACTGAGGAGAAGGAAATGTGAAGTCTCTAGAAGTAAGTGCTTTTGTCATTAAAATAATTTTTTTATTAAAAGTGCAGTCTTCAGTTTTACCAAAAGGACTCACATGTGTGTTTTGTATTAATAGGGAAAGTTTGTGTAGAAGATTCCCCACAAACCCGGCAGGTACGTGTGGTACTTCGGTTGCATTTGAAATGCGAAATATCAGTCACACACTACTCATTATGGCGTTTTTGTTCGTTTATAGAGTAAGTTTGCAGATTTGCAACACAATCCAAAGCTTTATTTGTTCAGTGCAATTACTGTGTATATCCATATTAAATGATATTGTGTCTGAACGTTAAGATGATGATGAAAATGTATATGATGATGAGTGTAATTATAATTATTATATTTTATTATTGATTTTATTCAGGAGTCTGAAGCTGAATCACTAAGCTATGCAGCTCTGAAGTTCTCAAAGAGAAAAGCCGAAGTTGAAAAAAAAAAAAGCCGACTCAGCACAACAGTGTGTGTACTCCGAAGTGAAGACAACTGTAAGGGGTAACATAAATAATTTGTAATGCACAATACAATTACACTGTAAATAGTACAAATATTTCACCAATTGAACATATTTCGACAATGTGCTCATTTTTGGTACAATAAAATCACCAATTATGACAATGTGCTCATTTTTGGTACAATAAAAGTGGTATGACGCAAACAGACAATAATATTGTTTTCGTTTAAATAAACCTGATTAATAATACGTTTGGCCGGTATTTAACACACATTATTGTAGTGTAGATGGATTTTTCTGTTTGTAATTACTGATGATAATCATTTAAAATGTTTGTAAAGAAATATTTCAGTCGACTTGAATGAAAGTACATTTTTCTGTTGTGATACTTTACCTATATTTTGTGCAAGTTAATGATCACATGGATGAGCAATAATGATAAAACTAAATTAAAAATAATAATGCATCAGTGCAATAATACTTTCGGCACTACTGTTTGATTTCATTTATACTCACGTTACATATATGAAGTACAGGGACTGTAATTTGTGTTATTTAATATAACATAATGCATGTCCTTGTCCTTATTGTACAGTGGCGAGAAACAAACATGCATCAATAAAGGGCTCAATAAAAGTCTAGTCTGTCTGTCCGTCCATCTGTCTGCTTTCCTGTCTGTCTGTCTGTTTAATGGATATATGGACTTTATATACAATGCTAAAGACGTATATCTGCTTTTACTCTTAGCACTTATGACTTTTACATACTGGGGCAATAAATTGATAGAAAGACTGCTGGCTGTGGCTGAGATGCTGCAGTACCTCTTAGCAGGTGCTAGTAGGCAGAAGAGACTGTGGTTAAGATGATTAGAAACTTTGCTCTGCATGCTCTTGTTTTGCAGTGCTTGTGGTAGATTCATGATAAGAGCATGTAGTGTTGCACCAACCCCCCCCCAAAAAAAATAATGAAATAAATAAATAAATAAAAAAAATAAAATAGCAGTTTGGTTTGTGTAATTGTCTTAATGCTTTAAAAATCCTCTTCATCGCCGTTTCCTCTTGATCTGATATACGATCTACTGTAGGGCCCTGGTGTGCCAATTTCCTAGGAGAGGAAGGTGGATACCCCACTTACAAATTCCACTGAGAAGTTTACCCACTTGCGTGTCCATGTTGGTGGACTGAACCCATTCATCCACAGAGGATTGTTCAAGGCAAATCTGGAAATATCTGTCATTTATTTCTATCTGCTTTAAAGTGTCTAGACACATGCTTCTTTCAATCTGCCTTGCCTTTCCTCGTGATGATCCTTCAAAAAAAATAATTTTGCTGTGTGTGAGAACAATCAGGAGGACCATGGTGTATTCGACACTCCTGCATGGGTTGACTATTACAAAGGTCTGAGGCCATGTTTGATAGACTGGACATGCAGACAACAAAGCGTTTGTGAGAGGAAGAATTAGATAAAGCTTTTTTAGTGATTCATAAATTTATATTTAAATTTATATTTATATTTTTGATCTGTGAGGGAGCCAATATATATATTTATACATTACAGCACAGTAAAATGCTTTTCTTCTTACATTGTAGCTTGTTAAAATTTTGGTGTCGGCCATGATATACCTCCCCCAAACCTAGGGTTTGACCCCCGACCCAAAATCTGGAACATATTAAACATTTCTAATGCTGACTTGCACAATAGCAACAAATACTATTGAAACAGATATATTACTCCATAATCCTGTCCTATCTGTGTGTCAGACAGATTTTCATGTACATCTTAAACAGCTGCTATAATTAATACATTAGTATCCCAGACCTGTACTGTAATCAACAGTTTTTATTGTTTTGAAAGATTTCATGTCCTTTTTGAGAAACTAAGCTCCACTTGGCTGTCAGATTTGAGTCAAATTCACAAATTTAAATGCATTTCTCAGGCCCCAAATGAGCATCATTATTATATAGATAAGACTTTGTACAAACAAGTTAGTTAGTTAGTGTAGGCACATGTGAGTTCACCAAGTCAACCACAATTTCCATTCAGTCATTATACCTTTGTTTGTTGCAACACCAAAACACAAATATGGAAAATAAAATGTGGGGTAGCTGTAGGTAGATCAGAACAGCACATGCTACATTACAGTGTCTTTTTTGTTATAACCAATCACACGTCATAGTCTGGGGCTGTGCTCAGTACAGACCGCCTATAGTATAAATATCAATTCTAACCAGGCTACAAGTGCATTCATATTCTGTTGATGAATGAAATTCAAACACTGTACAAATACAGAGAAATGACCCAATTCTGGATTTTAATTCTGATCTTCAGCACCATGTGTAAGTAACCCAGGAAAATTATTCATCTCTCTCTCTCTCTCTCTCTCTCTCTCTCTCTCTCTCTCTCTCTCTCTCTCTCTCTATCTATCTATCTATCTATCTATCTATCTATCTATCTATCTATCTATCTATCTATCTATCTACTACATATATATATGTGCGTGTGTGTGTGTGTTTGTGTGTGTGTGCGTGTGTCTCCATTAAAAACCTTTTAAGGTAATTTTTTATATGTAACACCTATTATTTAGTACATTCTTTACCTAATTGATGCATTTTTTCCTCCTAGATACAGTAGAACCTGGTGGATGCTGGGTCTCTACACAATCCCTTACAGAAACACCAGTTTATCAGCCTGATAAAGAGCTCAGTGTGGATATCGGAGACTCGGCTTCTCTGCGCTGTTGTATTTCTGAAACAATAGCTGGAATAATATTCTGGTTTAAGCAACCAAACAAACAAAAACCTCAGCTTATGGTCACAGTTTATAAAACAACAGGAGAAACATTTTACAATGAATCTCATAAGTTACGATTCAAAATAGAAAGATTTTCAAACTGCTTCAACACAACTATTTTAAACACCATTCAGTCTGATGAAGCTATGTACTACTGTGCCGTGAGATTACCTCACTTCGTGTTTGCAGACGGGACGTATTTGAAAATTAAAGGTAGGATTTACACTGAAACTGATGAAGCTTCTGGTTTAATGTAGAGAAATTTTCCCTTATTACCATTAATATGTTCAAACGGGGATATAAATAAAAATGACATACTGAATTTTTTAATTAACACTGAAATACAGACTTTAACTGAAGCATGATTAATGTTTATAGGTGAGAATGTTTTCACTGAATCCGAAACATCTACCCCTAAACCTGCTCTGTGTAATAATTCAGTGGTGCATGAAGCAACACTGCATGGAAACAGCATCAAGATCAGCTCACAAAATAAAACAGGTAAGAATTTATTTCATCATTAAGCAATTATACTTCATTCATAATACATAATTAATGCATCTATAAAATCAGTTGAACTGATATAAATGTGGTAAAATAACAGTATAGGAATTGATCAGATCTCTACATTGGACAGTGCTCGGTTTGGGATCGGCTTTGGGTTTCTGCGCACTTCTGATTATCTTCCTCACTTATTTTCTATTGAGGAGAACAAAAAGTGATAAAAGTGAGTGTTTTTGTAATCAGATTAATTAATCAGTAATATGGACACTTTCATTCAGTTTGATAAAAACACTAATAAATGTGTTTCTTTATTAATATTTAACACTTTTACAGAAAACTCAAGTAGAGGAATGAGGCAGGTACGTGAACAAGATAATTCTTTACTATTATGTGTTTTATTGTTAATTAAATTAATTATTTCTGCTGAGTATGATTAATAATTATATATATATATATATATATATATATATATATATATATATATATATATGTGTGTGTGTGTGTGTGTGTGTGTGTGTGTGTGTGTGTGTATGTTTGTGTTTGTGTATTATTATTATTATTATTATTATTATTATTTTTATTATTATTATTATTATTATTCAGGAAAATGAAGCAGAAATGCTGAATTATGAAGTCGTGAAATTCTCCCAGAAGAAAATCAAACCTGAAAAAAGAAGAAATAATTCATCAGACACGACAGAGTGTGTTTACTCCATTGTGAATAAAACTGTAAGATAAAAGTTAAGTGATTTATAGTTCTTGGTATTATTACAGTGCAAAAGTAAAAGGTAAAAAAAAATTTGCAAGTTGAAATATCTTGACTACACACTAATTTATTCCAGATTTTTCATTAGGAAATAAAAAGATTATTAAACAAATCCAGAAGTAAAACTACATCTAAAGACAATATAATGTGTGTGCAATAATCTTATAATAAAAGTTATTTAAAAAAGTCTATTTAATTATTTTTAGAAGTTTCCCAGCAGTGTAGGGAAACGTCTACGCCACAGGTTTAATGTCTGTACACATGATTAAAGTAAATCCTGATATCTTTCAAATATCACATTCAACCGTGTCTTAACTCTGAGCAACAGTGAAAAATTAAATATTTTTGTATGAATAAATTTTTTGGTCTTATTGTATGTGTTGTACATTAACTTTAGCATTTACATTAGCTCGTTTTACTGAACAACCTCTGTGTTCACATTTACAACACCATTGAAAAAATATTAATAATTATGTGTTATAAATAAATTATGTTACAGTGTGTGATAGAGGGAAAAGTTTTAGAACTATAAGTAAGAAACCCTTAGACGCATTGGGGATTATTAAATTGTTTGTCTTAATGTATTAAATTTCCCCTTTATCACTGTTTTCTCCTGATCTGATGTACAATCTGTATGGCTGTGGTGTGACAATTTGATAGTTGTGTGATAGTTCCATCAATAAAGCGATTTATAAAGTATTCTATCTATCTATCTATCTATCTATCTATCTATCTATCTATCTATCTATCTATCTATCTATCTATCTATCTATCTATCTATCTATCTATCTATCTATCTATCTATCTATCTGTCTATCTATCTATCTGTCTATCTGTCTGTCTGTCTGTCTGTCTGTCTGTCTGTCTGTCTGTCTGTCTGTCTGTCTGTCTGTTTAATAGATGTATGAACTATATATACAATGCTATAAGTAGTATATCTGCTTTTTCTCTTAGCACTTACATACTGGGGCAGTAAACTGATAGAAAGACTGCTGGCTGTGGCTCAGATGCTGCAGTACCTCTTAGCAGATGCTAGTAGGCAGAAGAGACTGTGGTTAAGATGATTAGAAACGTTGCTCTGCATGCTCTTGTTTTGCAGTGCTTGTGGTAGATTCCTGATAAGAGCATTTAGTGTTGCACCGGAAAAAAAACCCTAGCGGTTTGGTTTGTGTGATTGTCTTAATGCTTTAAATATCCTCTTCATCACCGAGTGTCCGTGTTAGTGGACTGAACCCATTCATCCACAGAGGATTGTTCAAAGCAAATCTGGAAATATCTATACCATTTATGTCTAAGTCTGCTGCAGAGTGTCTAGACACTTGCTTTTTCCAATCTGCCTTGCTTTTCCTGGTGATGACCTCTGGTGTCAAAATGAATTCTGTTTTAAACACAGCCACTGAAATTAAAGCTATAAACCTATGAATTCCTATTTTTTTTAATTTACTAAACCAGTTCCCCTTCAGGATCTTCAGCTGCGTCAACAATGCTTTGGGAACATTTCTGCGTTGTCCATGCTCTAAATCACGTGTGTAATCTGTCCAATGGAAAGCACGACATCACCTGCTGGGTGACGTCAAATCCAGGAAGCTATAAAAGCACATGACTGTGTGTTGCTTGCTTAGACGCGGAGCATTCTAAGTCAGTTCATGAGGGAGAACCCCCTTGTGTTGAAAGCGCTCAGCTCCACCTCTCTTCCTCTGAGGGGAGGGGGGTGTCTATGTTCTGCAACCCTTTCTTTTTTTGCTTTTTCTGCTTTCTTTGCCCTTTCCAGACCTGCATGCTGAGGTGTCCAGGTCCTGGGCTAAGCCATTTTTGGCCCGCCTCTTCAGTCTTAGGGTCTCCCTACATTCCAATATTGTTGGACTGAAAGTGGTTATAGGTCTGTGCCCTGGGTTAAAGAGATGCTGGCCAGCAATCTTTTCCCAGGTGTTGCATTGTTCCTCAAAAGCACGGCCTTGCCCACCAAGCCCCTTCTGGAATATGTTGCGCTCAGGTCAAGCCGCAATGTGTCTGCCTACCATGGCGGTGTTGCAGGCCTATCAGGGTGACCTACTGTGAGAGCTGTACATGGGGGGCATCTTGGGCGGCTAGGAGGTCCAGTAGCTCCATCATGTGACGGACCGGCTCTAAGGACCACTAAAGAAACCGCTGGGGCCGTTGGCCGGTCCATTGCCACCCTTGTGAATGCTGATAGGCACCTATGGCTCCCCCTTTTAGATCTTTCCGACAGGTACAGGGCCGTTCTGCTGGACGCCCCTCTAGTGCCGACTGGCCTATTTGGCAACTACGTAAATACGGTAATTGAAAAGGTTCCAGGAGGCCAAGAAACAGTCAGTGGCATTTTATTGGGTCTTCAGTCCCAAAAACAATCCAACACCTCCCAACACCAGGAGGTTCAGAAACAGCACCTTTTGCAAAGTGTGGTCTCTCTGAGACTTCAGGGCATCTGCATTCTAAACTACCTGTATATTGACAATTAGTTGCTTTTGGCGCAGTCAACGGTTGGGCATTAAAATGTTGTTCTCGCTCACATGAAGAAGTTGGGGTTACGGCTGAATGCCAAAAAGAGTGTGCCTTCTCCAATACAGAGAACTACTTACTTAGGCGTTGTGTGGGATTTAAACCTTATGTGTGGACAGTTGTCTTCTGCTTGCATTGCGTCCATTCTTACAGCCGTCAGGAGAGTAAAAGAAGGCTAGTCACTTACTGTCAAGCAGTTTCAGAGACTGCTGGGACTGATGGCAGCAGCATCCAATGTGGTTCCACTTGGCCTCCTACACATAAGATCCCTTCAGTGGTGGTTCAGGACCCAAGGGTTTTCTCTGGGGGGCAATCTATACAATCCGTGCAATCAAGGTCACGTGGCGAGCCCTACGTGCCTTAGATGTGTGGAAAGATCCCTGGGAGTTCCTGGTCGTCACATAGCGATAAGGAGGGATGCATTGCTCACTGAATGGGGAGCGGTCATTAATGGCCCAAGGTCTTTGGGGGTGCCCCGTCTGCTGTGGCACCTCAATTGCCTAGAGATGCTGCCCGTGCTTCTAGCTCTGATGCACTTCCTTCCGGACCTCAGAGGCCACCATGTGTTGGTCCGTTTTTGGTCTCTTATATTAACCAGCAGGGGGGTCTGCGATCACACCTCCTGTACAAGCTGGCAAGTCAGATCCTCCTGTGGGCCCAGAGGAAGCTGCTCTCCTTGAGGAAGATTACTATAGTAAACTTAAGTAACTTTTCCATCTTAGTCCAACTCCATAGGAATCCCTGAAACAATGAAAATAAATGGTGCATATGAAGACTCATCACCTGGACAGAGGTCTTTAGCATAAAAGATGCCTCACACTACAAACCCTGTGATTGAGCTGTTGGCCTGTTGCTAGAGAATAACCATTACAAATTTTTTTTTGCTGTGTTGGAGAACAGCCAGGAGGACCTTAGACCACGGTGTATTCGACACTCTTCCATCGTTTGACTATTACAAAGGTCTGAGGCCATGTTTGATAGACTGGACATGCAGACAACAAAGCATTTGTGAGAGGAAGAATTAGATAAAGCTTTTTAAGTCATTCATAAATCTATATTTAAACTTATATTTATATTTTGGATCTGTGAGGGAGCCAATATAGATATTTATACTTTACAGCAAAGTAAAATGCTTTTCTTCTTACATTGTAGCTTGTTAAGAATTTGGTGTCAGCCATGATATACCTCCCCCAAACCTAGGGTTTGACCCCCAACCCAAGATCTGGAACATATTCAACATTTCTAATGCTGACCTGCACAATAGCAACAAATACTTAGTTCATTTCAGGAATTGAAACAGATATATTACTCCATAATCCTGTCCTATCTGGTTGTCAGACAGATTTTCATGTACATCTTAAACAGCTGCTATAATTAATACATTAGTATCCCAGACCTGTACTGTAATCAACAGTTTTTATTGTTTTGAAAGATTTCATGTCCTTTTTGAGAAACTAAGCTCCACTTGGCTGTCAGATTTGAGTCAAATTCACAAATTTAAATGCATTTCTCAGGCCCCAAATGAGCATCATTATTATATAGATAAGACTTTGTACAAACAAGTTAGTTAGTTAGTGTAGGCACATGTGAGTTCACCAAGTCAACCACAATTTCCATTCAGTCATTATACCTTTGTTTGTTGCAACACCAAAACACAAATATGGAAAATAAAATGTGGGGTAGCTGTAGGTAGATCAGAACAGCACATGCTACATTACAGTGTCTTTTTTGTTATAACCAATCACACGTCATAGTCTGGGGCTGTGCTCAGTACAGACCGCCTATAGTATAAATATCAATTCTAACCAGGCTACAAGTGCATTCATATTCTGTTGATGAATGAAATTCAAACACTGTACAAATACAGAGAAATGACCCAATTCTGGATTTTAATTCTGATCTTCAGCACCATGTGTAAGTAACCCAGGCAAATTATCCATCTCTCTCTCTCTCTCTCTCTCTCTCTCTCTCTCTCTCTCTCTCTCTCTCTCTCTATCTATCTATCTATCTATCTATCTATCTATCTATCTATCTATCTATCTATCTATCTATCTATCTATCTATCTATCTATCTATCTATCTATCTATCTACTACATATATATATGTGCGTGTGTGTGTGTGTTTGTGTGTGTGTGCGTGTGTCTCCATTAAAAACCTTTTAAGGTAATTTTTTATATTTAACATCTATTATTTAGTACATTCTTTACCTAATTGATGCATTTTTTCCTCCTAGATACAGTAGAACCTGGTGGATGCTGGGTCTCTACACAATCCCTTACAGAAACACCAGTTTATCAGCCTGATAAAGAGCTCAGTGTGGATATCGGAGACTCGGCTTCTCTGCGCTGTTGTATTTCTGAAACAGTAGCTGGAATAATATTCTGGTTTAAGCAACCAAACAAACAAAAACCTCAGCTTATGGTCACAGTTTATAAAACAACAGGAGAAACATTTTACAATGAATCTCATAAGTTACGATTCAAAATAGAAAGATTTTCAAACTGCTTCAACACAACTATTTTAAACACCATTCAGTCTGATGAAGCTATGTACTACTGTGCCGTGAGATTACCTCACTTCGTGTTTGCAGACGGGACGTATTTGAAAATTAAAGGTAGGATTTACACTGAAACTGATGAAGCTTCTGGTTTAATGTAGAGAAATTTTCCCTTATTACCATTAATATGTTCAAACGGGGATATAAATAAAAATGACATACTAAATTTTTTAATTAACACTGAAATACAGACTTTAACTGAAGCATGATTAATGTTTATAGGTGAGAATGTTTTCACTGAATCCGAAACATCTACCCCTAAACCTGCTCTGTGTAATAATTCAGTGGTGCATGAAGCAACACTGCATGGAAACAGCATCAAGATCAGCTCACAAAATAAAACAGGTAAGAATTTATTTCATCATTAAGCAATTATACTTCATTCATAATACATAATTAATGCATCTATAAAATCAGCTGAACTGATATAAATGTGGTAAAATAACAGTATAGGAATTGATCAGATCTCTACATTGGACAGTGCTCGGTTTGGGATCGGCTTTGGGTTTCTGCGCACTTCTGATTATCTTCCTCACTTATTTTCTATTGAGGAGAACAAAAAGTGATAAAAGTGAGTGTTTTTGTAATCAGATTAATTAATCAGTAATATGGACACTTTCATTCAGTTTGATAAAAACACTAATAAATGTGTTTCTTTATTAATAGTTAACACTTTTACAGAAAACTCAAGTAGAGGAATGAGGCAGGTACGTGAACAAGATAATTCTTTACTATTATGTACTCTATTGTTAATTAAATTTATTCCTTCTGCTAAGTATGATTAACAATTATATATATATATATATATATATATATATATATATATATATATATATAGTGTGTGTGTGTGTGTGTGTGTGTGTGTGTGTGTGTGTGTGTGTGTGTGTGTGTGTACAATACTACTACATTCAAGTGTGTATTGTGCAGTAATTATATTGTATGATTATTATTGTGAGACAGACTTCATATTGTGTGTTTATTATTATTATTATTATTATTATTATTATTATTATTATTATTATTATTCAGGAAAATGAAGCAGAAATGCTGAATTATGAAGTCGTGAAATTCTCCCAGAAGAAACTCAAACCTGAAAAAAGAAGAAATGGATCATCAGACACGACAGAGTGTGTTTACTCCATTGTGAATAAAACTGTAAGATAAAAGTTAAGTGATTTATAGTTCTTGGTATTATTACAGTGCAAAAGCAAAAGGCAAAAGAATTTTGCAAGTTGAAATATCTTGACTACACACTAATTTATTCCAGATTTTTCCGTAGGAAATAAAAAGATTATTAAACAAATCCAGAAGTAAAACTACATCTAAAGACAATATAATATGTGTGTGCAATAATCTTATAATAAAGGTTACTTAAAAATGTCTATTTTTTTTTTAGAAGTTTCCCAGCAGTGTAGGGAAACATCTACGCCACAGGTTTAATGTCTTCACACATGATTAAAGTAAATCCTGATATCTTTCAAATATCACATTCAACCGTGTCTTAACTCTGAGCAACAGTGAAAAATAAAATATTTTTGTATGAATAAAATTCCTGGTCTCATTGTATGTGTTGTACATTAACTGGGGTTTGGGCTCGTTTTACTGAACAACCTCTGTGTTCACATTTACAACACCATTGAAAGAATATTAATAATTATGCATTATAAATTAATTATGTTACAGTGTGTGATAAAGGGAAAAGTTTTAGAACTATAAGTAAGAAACCCTTAGACGCATTATTAAATTGTTTGATTGTCTTAATGAATTAAATTTTCTCTTCACCTATCTATCTATCTATCTATCTATCTATCTATCTATCTATCTATCTATCTATCTATCTATCTATCTATCTATCTATCTATCTATCTATCTATCTATCTATCTATCTGTTTAATAGATGTATGAACTATATATACAATGTTAAAGTAGTATATCTGCTTTTACTCAGAACTTATAACTTTTACATACTGGGGCAGTAAACTGATAGAAAGACTGCTGGCTGTGGCTCAGATGCTGCAGTACCTCTTAGCAGATGCTAGTAGGCAGAAGAGACTGTAATTAAGATGATTAGAAACGTTGCTCTGCATGCTCTTGTTTTGCAGTGCTTGTGGTAGATTCATGATAAGAGCATTTAGCGTTGCACCAGAAAAAAAACCCTAGCGGTTTGGTTTGTGTGATTGTCTTAATGCTTTAAATATCCTCTTCATCGCCGAGTGTCCGTGTTAGTGGACTGAACCCATTCATCCACAGAGGATTGTTCAAAGCAAATCTGGAAATATCTATACCATTTATGTCTAAATCTGCTGCAGAGTGTCTAGACACTTGCTTTTTCCAATCTGCCTTGCTTTTCCTGGTGATGACCTCTGGTTTCAAAATGAATTCTGTTTTAAACACAGCCACTGAAATTAAAGCTATAAACCTATGAATTCCTATTTTTTTTTAACTGACTAAACCAGTTCCCCTTCAGGATCTTGACCTGTGTCAATAATGCTTTGGGAACATTTCCGCGTTGTCCATGCTCTGAATCACGTGTGTAATCTGTCCAATGGAAAGCACGACATGACCTGCTGGGTGACGTCAAATCCAGGAAGCTATAAAAGCACATGACTGTGTGTTGCTTGCTGAGAAGCGGAGCATTCTAAGTCAGTTCTCGAGGGAGAACCCCCTTGAGGTGAGAGCGCTCAGCTCCACCTCTCTTCCTCTGAGGGGAGGGAGGTGTCTATGTTCTGCAACCCTTTCTTTTTTCGCTTTCTGCAACCCTCGTCACAACTTCCACGCCATGGTTTGCCCTTTCCAGACCTGCATGCTGAGGTGTCCAGGTCCTGGGCTAAGCCATTTTTGGCCCCGCCTCTTCAGTCTTAGGGTCTCCCTTTATTCCAATATTGTTGGACTGAAAGTGGTTATAGGTCTGTGCCCTGGGTTAAAGAGATGCTGGCCAGCTATCTTTTCCCAGGTGTTGCATTGTCCCTCAAAACCACGGCCTTGCCCACCAAGCCCCTTCGGAATATGTTGCGCTTAGCAGGTCAAGCCGCAATGTGTCTGCCCACCATGGCAGTGTTGCAGGCCTTTCAGGGTGACCTACTGTGAGAGCTGTACATGGGGGGCATCTTGGACGGCTAGGAGGTCCAGGAGCTCCGTCATGCGATGGACCTGGCTCTGAGGGCCACTAAAGAGATCGCTGGGGCCGTTGGCCGGTCTATTTCCACCCTTGTGAATGCTGATAGGCACCTATGGCTCCCCCTTTCAGATCTTTCGGACAGGTAAAGGGCCTTTCTGCTGGACGCCCCTCTAGTGCCGACTGGCCTATTTGGCGACTACGTAAATATGGTCATAGAAAAGGTTCCAGGAGGCCAAGAAACAGTCAGCGGCATTCCATTGGGTTTTCAGTCACAAAACCAGTCCAACACCTCCCGACACCAGGAGGTTCAGAAACAGCACCTTTTGCAAAGTGTGGTCTCTCTGAGACTTCAGGCCATCTGCATTCTAAACTACCTGTATATTGATGATTGGTTGCTTTTGGCGCAGTCAACAGTCCAGCATTGAGATGTTGTTCTCGCTCACATGAAGGAGTTGGGGTTACGGCTGAATGCCAAAAAGAGTGTGCTTTCTCCAATACAGAGAACTACTTACTTAGGCGTTGTGTGGGATTCGAGCCTTATGTGTGGACAGTAGTCGTCTGCTTGCATTGCGTCTATTCTTACAGCCGTCAGGAGAGTGAAAGAAGGCTAGTCACTCACTGTCAAGCAGTTCCAGAGACTGCTGGGACTGATGGCAGCAGCATCCAATATGGTTCCACTTGGCCTCCTGCACATGAGATCCCTTCAGTGGTGGTTCAGGACCCGAGGGTTTTCTCTGGGGGGCAATTCATACAATCCGTGCAATCAAAGTCACGTGGCGAGCCCTACGTGCCTTAGATGTGTGGAAAGATCCCTGGGAGTTCCTGGTTCGTCACATAGCGGTAAGGAGGGGTGCTTTGCTCACTGAATGGGGAGTGGTCATTAGTGGCCGCTCCGCCCAAAGACTTTGGGGAGGGCCCCGTCTGCTGTGGCACCTCAATTGCCTAGAGATGCTGCCCGTGCTTCTAGCTCTGATCCACTTCCTTCTGGACCTCAGAGGCCACCATGTGTTGGTCCATTTGTGGTCTCTTATATTGACCAGCAGGGGGGTCTGCGCGCACACCTCCTGTACAAGCTGGCACGTCAGATCCTCCTGTGGGCCCAGGGGAAGCTGCTCTCATTGAGGAAGTTTACTATAGTAAACTTGAGTAACTTTTCCATGTTAGTCCAACTCCATAGGAATCCCTGAAACAATAAAAATAAATGTTGCATATGAAGACTCATCACCTGGACAGAGGTCTTTAGCATACAAGATGCCTCACACTCCAAACCCTGTGATTGAGCTGTTGGCCTGTTGCTAGAGGATAAACATTACAAAAAAAATGTTGCTGTGTTGGAGAACAGCCAGGAGGACCTTAGACCATGGTTCATTCGACACTCTTCCATCGTTTGACTATTACAAAGGTCTGAGGCCATGTTTGATAGACTGGACATGCAGACAAACAAGCATTTATGAGAGGAAGAATTAGATAAAGCTTTTTTAGTCATTCATAAGTCTATATTTAATCTTATATTTATATTTTGGATCTGTGAGGGAGCCAACATATATTTATACTTTACAGCACAGTAAAATTATTTTCTTCTTACATTGTAGCTTGTTAAGAATTTGGTGTCAGCCATGATATACCTCCCCCAAACCTAGGGTTTGACCCCAACCCAACATCTGGAACATATTAAACATTTCAAATGCTGACTTGCACAATAGCAACAAATACTTAGTTCATTTCAGGAATTGAAACAGATATATTAAACCATAATCCTGTCCTATCTGTGTGTCAGACAGATTTTCATGTACATCTTAAACAGCTGCTATAATTAATACATTAGTATCCCAGACCTGTACTGTAATCAACAGTTTTTATTGTTTTGAAAGATTTCATGTCCTTTTTGAGAAACTAAGCTCCACTTGGCTGTCAGATTTGAGTCAAATTTACAAATTTAAATGCATTTCTCAGGCCCCAAATGAACATTATTATTATATAGATAAGACTTTGTACAAACAAGTTAGTTAGTTAGTGTAGGCACATGTGAGTTCACCAAGTCAACCACAATTTCCATTCAGTCATTATACCTTTGTTTGTTGCAACACCAAAACACAAATATGGAAAATAAAATGTGGGGTAGCTGTAGGTAGATCAGAACAGCACATGCTACATTACAGTGTCTTTTTTGTTATAACCAATCACACGTCATAGTCTGGGGCTGTGCTCAGTACAGACCGCCTATAGTATAAATATCAATTCTAACCAGGCTACAAGTGCATTCATATTCTGTTGATGAATGAAATTCAAACACTGTACAAATACAGAGAAATGACCCAATTCTGGATTTTAATTCTGATCTTCAGCACCATGTGTAAGTAACCCAGGAAAATTATTCATCTCTCTCTCTCTCTCTCTCTCTCTCTCTCTCTCTCTCTCTCTCTCTCTCTCTCTCTCTCTCTCTCTCTCTCTATATATATATATATATATATATATATATATATATATATATATATATATATATATATATATATATTAGATATGAAGAAATCATATAAATAAAGTAGATTTTTTATATTTAATACCTTTAATTTAGTAAATTATTTACCTACTGAATGCATTTTTTTCTCCTAGATACAGTAGAACCTGGTGGACGCTTGGTTTCTGCACAATCCCTCGCAGAAACACCAGTTTATCAGCCTGATAAAGAGCTCAGTGTGGATATCGGAGACTCGGCTACTCTGCGCTGTTGTGTTTCTGAAACAATAGCTGGAATAATATTATTGTTTAAGCAACTAAAAAGACAAAAACCTCAGCTTATGGTCACAGTTTATAAAACAGCAGGAGAAACATTTTACAATGGATTCCATAAATCACGTTTCCGAATAGAAAGATTTTCAAACTGCTTCAACACAACTATTTTAAACACCATTCAGTCTGATGAAGCTATGTACTACTGTGCCGTTGAATATCCTAACCTTGTGTTTGCAGACGGGACGTATTTAAAAATTAAAGGTAGGATTTACACTGAAACTGATGAAACTATTTGTTTAATGTGGTGAAATTTTCCCTTATTAACATTAATATGTTCAAACTGGGATATAAATAAAAATGACATACTGAATTGCTGACAGTGTTTTTAATTAACACTGAAATACAGACTTTAACTGAAGCATGATTAATGTTTATAGGTGAGAATGTTATCACTGAATCCGAAACATCTACCCCTAAACCTGCTCTGTGTAATAATTCAGTGGTGCATGAAGCAACACTGCATGGAAACAGCATCAAGATCAGCTCACAAAATAAAACAGGTAAGAATTTATTTCATCATTAAGCAATTATACTTCATTCATAATACATAATTAATGCATCTATAAAATCAGTTGAACTGATATAAATGTGGTAAAATAACAGTATAGGAATTGATCAGATCTCTACATTGGACAGTGCTCGGTTTGGGATCGGCTTTGGGTTTCTGCGCACTTCTGATTATCTTCCTCACTTATTTTCTATTGAGGAGAACAAAAAGTGATAAAAGTGAGTGTTTTTGTAATCAGATTAATTAATCAGTAATATGGACACTTTCATTCAGTTTGATAAAAACACTAATAAATGTGTTTCTTTATTAATAGTTAACACTTTTACAGAAAACTCAAGTAGAGGAATGAGGCAGGTACGTGAACAAGATAATTCTTTACTATTATTTGCTGTATGGGAAATTTTTTGTCCTGTTTTTTGTCTTTGTTTTGGCACTTTTGCTACTTATATAAGTAAAAAACTGCTATTTTCAAGTACCTTTAGTGTAGATAATATTATTGTATGATTGTTACTGTGAGTTAAACTTTACATTTCTGCATTATTATAATTATTATGTTTATTATTCAGGAAAATGAAGCAGAAATGCTGAATTATGCAGCCGTGAAATTCTCCAAGATGAAAAGCAAACCTGCAGAAAGAGAAAATCGATCATCAGATACAACAGAGTGTGTTTACTCCATTGTGAATAAAACTGTAAGATAAAAGATAAGATTTATAGCTCCTGGTATTATTATAGTAAAACTCAAGTTAAAAAGTCAGCGAGCTGAAATATCTTTACTACACACTAATTTATCCCATTTTTTTAATAATAAGATGAACCTAGAGATAATTTTATATTAGTTTTCAATAATCTTTATAAAAGATATTAAAAAATGTCTAATTGTTGAATACGTCTATGCCACAGTTTTGTTTTCTTGACACATAATTTAAGTAAATCCTGATTTTTTTACGTGTCTCACCAACAGTGAACTTGTGAAAAATAAAAGATTTTTGTATGAGTAACTTTTTTGGTGTAATTTTTATGAATATGTCATTGGCTGAAACTAACAAATGCAATGCCTTGAAAATCTTTAACAAAAAATAGATCAGACTTTTTCTAAATTTTAAAACATTTTATTATTTCCAATCACTGTTTTAAGATGCCTATATGTTCTCCTTAAACATAAGTCAAGAACTGTAACGTCTACATTAAATGGAGTTTTGTCTTGTTTTATCCACTAACCTTTTGGATGCATTGATAATTATTAAATCAGCAATAAAACATAACAAGGAAACTGATGTGTTAATATTTATCTCTTAATACCAATATATATAAACATCTGTGGGAAAAAATGCCTTCTAATTTCTTTAAAGCCTAAAAAGTTCTTTTAAGAGTTTTATTTAATTGTTATCAGTTTTGATGGCGTTACTGATGTTTTCTTAAATGTGCTGTACCAATACACAGAAATAACATTTTGTGTTGTTAAAATGACCATTAAACCCTAACGCTGACTCCTTCAAGTATTAACCAAAGTGAAACATCAAACAAAAAAGATCTTCCATCTTTCAATCTTTCCATCTTTTCCGTTTGCAATTCACAGTCCCGGAAAACATCATTTACTTATTGAGTGTATCATGAAATTAAATTGACTATCAGTTGTTATAAACACATGATACCAATTAAATAAATGTAATTATTAGAAGATTTTGTGTAGATTTTGTGTATTATGTGTAATTCTATGTCACATACAGGCTTAAAAAGAGAATAAAAAATTGGTGTTGGTTATACTGCTAAAATACTTCCTGACCTTCCTGACCTAGCACATGGTTTTAAAATGTGTCACATAGAGACTTTGCCACTTTTAAAATTCTACATCCTTGAAAAAGAAGAAGTTGAGAGTCAGCAAATTGTCATTCAACTGCTGCAGTACCTCTGACCTGATGCTAGTAGGCAGAAGAGACTATACTAAGGGTGGACAGAAACATTGGTCTCTGAACTTTCTGTGTTATTTTGGGTAGGAAGGATGTGTTAGTGGTTTGTTTGAGGTCTTCAGCAATGCGCATGCAGAAGAGGTGGTGGTGTGGACATTTTCAGCAGAGTATCTGCGGGTGGTTCATAGTACACATTTTGTTTCCTGTTTTAACTCTAATGTCTTTGGTTTTGCCAACATTTACGTGCTCTTTTCTGCCTGAGAACCAGTGTGGTAGAGGGACCAGCTTTGTTTTTTAAACTTTTATAACATTTATGACATTTCATCAGCAAGGTTATAATGGTGTTGGTATTATGTTGGTACTGTCCTGAGTGTATGTAACAAATTCACTGGTACCGCCCTGAAAGAAAGATAGACAGGCAATAGTTCACCAAGCAAAGCTTTCTTTATTTATAAAGGACGACAAGTCTTTCACCAGTGCCCGCCCACGCTTAGTCACCTTTCGGTGACTCTCCCGCTCGTCTCTCTGTTGGTAGCTCTTTATTTGGAGGTTGGCGTCTCTCTCCTTTTTATTGGTGTTGCCGGACCCCACAGCCCGACTCAGGCCAGGAAACCGTCCAGCCTGAGTTGACTCCCCCTGCGGCATGAGAGGCAGAAGGTGGTGGAAAAAGCTCCGAGATTCTGAGGAGCGAGCGATCGAGCGTGCAGGCTTGCGGGTGGATCAGGTGGAGCAGGAGAGAAGGAACGAGAGAGAGAGAGAGAGAGAGAGAGAGAGAGAGAGAGAGAGAGAGAGAGAGAGAGAAAGAGAGACTGCATGTCATTGGGTACGCTGCAATTTGGACTTCCCTGGAGAGGCGTAAAAGACAATGGAATGCCTGTTTTCTCCGCCATTTCCATCTTGCCGCACAGGACGCAGGTGGCACCGCACCGGCTGCAGCACTCCTTCTTGGCCTGGTCCCGCTCCCTCCATGGCATAGTCTCCGTGGCATCATACACATCTTCCAAAACGGGGTTTCGGCACCACTTTAACAAATTCACTGGTACCGCACTGGAAGTAAGATAGACAGGCAATAGTGCACCAAGCAGAGCTTTTTTTATTTACTTTGAGTTTTCACACTGGCGTTTTCCTTTCCAATACTCACGCCAGGGCTCACCCACACACAGATCGAGACGCCTTTTCTTCTCGCCGTTTGCTGAAAGTCCGTCCCGGATCGACACGCACTTCTTCGGCATCCGCCCATCTCACTCATGGTTTGGTGCACTTTCTCTCTTTAGCGCCCTCTCGAGTTTTCTCGTGGACCGGCACGCCTTTTTTTTTAGCATCCACCCAAGTTCACTCACCGGCCGACACGTCTTTCACCGGCTTTCACTTAGGCATGTGTTCATGTGTTGGATGGAGGATTGGGGCCACTTCTTTTTGAGGAAAAGTTCACTGTGGCAGTATTTGGTGGGGAATAAGCGGAAGACTGTCTTGTTTATAGCTATTGCAGCTGCTGTAATACTTGCCAATATTGTGTGGTTTAATAAATGCCCAGCTGTGCCTGCATAAGAATAATTGACATAATAATTGATATAAATGATCAGTATTGCAAACAAGAACCACAAACAGACATTGTAAATGATGTCATGTCATATGCCCATCAAATTGCCCTGGTACTTAAACTCTATCTAGGGCAAAAGTGTCTGTAAAATGTCAAGATTCTAAGGTACTGCACTCGCCTTTGGCCCAGATGATCATAATGTTCTATGAAGTTGACTTAAGAGCGCAAATTAATATAAACATCATGGTGGTACATGTGAATGTTCAAATAAACCACATTTTCCATTTGGTCATGATACTGTATGTGTGTGAAACAACACAAGACAAAAATGGAAATGTGGTGTGGATGTAGGTAGATCAGAATACCTCAAGCTTCCTTATGTTGATACAAGCTTACTCCGGGGCGTGCTCAGTACAGACCACCTATAGTGTAGTATTGGTATAAATTCAAACCATGCTTCAAGTGTATTCATATACTGTTTATCAATAAGATGCAAATGCTGTAGAGTTTATAAGACATAAAAAATGTCTAGTTTCTGGATTTTATTCATGACCTTCAGCACTGTATGTAAGTAATATGTATATCACAGATATATAAGAACATTATTCCTTTCTTGATTGATGTATAACTTTAACCCAATGCAGTTGTATGTAAGGGATTCTTAATAACTCCTTGTGTATAACAGTATCTGAATTACATTCTTTACCCAATTAATTTACTTTTCTAGATATAGTCCAACCTGGTAGACACTGGGTTTCTGCACAATCCCTGAAAGATGCAACAGTTTATCAGGCTGATAAAGAGCTCAGTGTGGATATCGGAGACTCGGCTACTCTGCGCTGTTGTATTTCAACAGTGGGTTTTGGTGACATAGCTTGGTTTAAGCAACCAAACCAAGAAAAACCTCAGATTATAGTCAGTTTCTTAAGGACTGCTGGGGAAACATTTTACAATGGATTTGAAAAGTCTAAATTTATAATTGAAAGATCTTCTGCTAGAAACTGTTTCAATCTGACTATTTTAAACACCACTCCATCTGATGAAGCCGTGTACTACTGTGCACTCACATACCCATCGCCTGAGTTCGGTGATGGAACTTATTTAACAATTAAAGGTAAGATTTCCTTTAAAATTGTTTAAGAATCTGGTTTACTATAGATATATTTTAATTATAGCGATTAGCCTGTTTCAACTGAAAAATAAATAATATTGAGGTAGTGAAATGCTGAATATTTTGTTCCTCTAGAGTTACAGACTTTTTAGTGAATAATTATAAATGTTTATAGATGTTACCAATGCATCAGAAACATCTAAACCAGCACTATGTGATAATTCAGTGGTGTGTGAACCAACATTGCATGGAAACAGCACTAACATCAACACACAAGAGAAAAAATGTAAGACGTCTCATCATGCACTATTAATGAATTATTCTTAATTTCTTAAATGATAAAGCACAAATTAAATGAATTGATACAATGAAGGCTTGCGAATGACCATGTCTTTACACTGAACAGTGCTCGGATTGGGAACGGCTTTGGTTTTCTGTGTGCTTCTGATATTCAGTCTCACTTATCTCATACTGAGGAGAAGAAAAAATGACACCTGCATTTGTACGTACTTATTAATTTTCTATATCATAATATATTTAACTTAATTCATGTCAAAAAGAATAACGCTTTGTGTTTCTATGTTATTAGTAAATGCTTCTATAGAAAACTGTCCACAATTGAGGCAGGTACGTGCACAAGAAAAAAAAAAAACAGAATTGGTGATACTTGCTCTGTGTAGTTAATGTTTATAATACAGTTATTGCATAGTACTTTATAACTTTTTCATTCCAATGGATTATTATTATAATTATAATTATTATTATTATTATTTTTTTTTTATAGGAATCTGAAACTGAAATAGTAAATTATGCAGCTTTACAATTCTCCCAGATGAAACCCAAAGCTGAAAAAAAGAAAACTGGTCTATCGGATGATTGTACATACTCTGATGTGAATATAAAGTAACATTCTATAATGTAACGAAAATAATTTACAACTTATACACTGCAAAATTACAGTTAAATATTGTATCCAGTGAGAATATATTGATTATTTAAACAATATTTAACTTTATGACATTATAACAACTAAGATAATGCAAAACCTTATTATTTTTTTTATATCTTGTGGCATCATTTCTTTAACTCATTTTTGCTGAAGACATGTAAATGCAATTGAATTAAATAATGTAACAAAAAAATATGTTGTGTATTTCGTCGTCTTGATGAGGTGTAGTTGTCAGCTGGAAGGACTCTTCTTTAGACACCGTATTTCGTGTAAATAATGATTTTTATTCAGCACAGAAATATAGCATCTTTACAGGCCTTCCGGTCAAGCCTGGAGTCAGCACGCTCTGATTCAAAGTCTGACTCCAGATCCATGCTTACACACACATTAAATGCTTGCCCGTTTCCCGGGTCCACCTCTTAATGTAAATGAGATGCATATGAGCTTACTATGCAATAATGTCGAATGTAAAGAGAAACCTGTCTTTGTCCAGACTGATGTGTTCCAGCTGTACCAGGGCTTACATTCCCAGATCATAAACCATAAAGGCATCCCTTTTCCTGTACCTTGAAGTATCTGGTGAACGGGGAGGTTGCCTCCCAAAAAGATATACATCCTGGACCACATTCCATATTTGTTTTAAGAACATTATCTCAACACTGGTGAGAGCGCGTATCTCTCACCAGTCTTAAGACAACATTAAGTCTACCTCCTACGCTTCTGTTTTACAGAGAACCATCTGTCCAGGCGGTTCAGTAATTAACTTTGGCCTCTCTAGCAATGTCACCATTGTAGAATAATAAGAGTTTAGGCCTTTTGATATTACACATTTAAGATACTATACATTTAAGACACTACAAATACTTATTTACAAATATCATGTATATACTATATATAATGTATATGCTGGAATACACAATAATATATTTTCTGAAATGTTGTGAATTAGCTTTAAATACAAGTCATGGACGGTTTACATTATTCAATGTGAATCATCAGACAAGAAGGATGAATCTTTCCAGAAATGAATAAATAATTATTTATTGTGCAGCACAGATCACACTTAATGCTACTTCCAGCCATCTTGCATATATTGAACTTGTACTTTTACCTGCTTCCTCACAACAAACGCATAAACCCATGACTACATTGTGTTTCTTATTTTTACTAGATTTCCATCAGACTGTCAAATTCAGTTTATGCAACAAACAAAATACATTTTGTGTGTGTATCTGTTTCATGCAACTTCAGAAACTTTCGCCACATGTACCAATGCAACAGCGCACCCACCACCTGATCGCTAAAAATGTCAAACAAAGAAAAAATAGCTAAACTTTATTACTACTTTGTAAAGGGCATGAACACAATGAATGTCATGAATTCAATGTTGGTTTCTAACAATTTTTTAAGAATTAAAAATGTATGGCACACAAAACTAAACTGTAATAAAATAAGAAATGTTAACTGTACAAAATCATTGTAATCGATCTGTCAGTAAAAAAAGGAAAAAGCTTTACTATAATAACACATGCCTGGGTGATGCAATGACAGGACAACATTCACATGCCGTAAAATGAGAGCAAAGGAAATAGGGTTAAAACCACAGTGTATCTTTATCTCAAGTCAAGTCAAGTGGCTTTAGTGTCATTTCAACCACATTCCCTACAGTACACAGTATAATGACACCATGTGCTTCCATGACCAAGGTGCTACATACAACAAAAATAAGTTAATACAAGATAACACAAAACTAACTGGAAGACACACACTGATACATAGAACATTACATAAAGTGCTAACAAGTAAGGTGCCACCAAACCCACATCTTACATGCACTAGGTTTGGGTTATCATCTTGCTGCCAGGGGGTGGTTTTACCCTTGATATTATCTGCAGTTGTTAACACTTTAACAGACAGTATTTAATGCCATATAGTGATTACTAGATTAAAACAGCAAACTAAAAAAGTACTTTGTTTTTGGGTGGACCACAACTGTCTGGAGCCCAAGTCCTCACCAAACATGACTTGTAGAATCTATGAAATATCACATGCACCCAGGATGCAGTTTGGCCAAAACCCTAGCTGTGTTTTATTCAATCATGAATGAGTTGCTTTGTGAAATGTATGTAGTGAATAACAGTGATGCTAAGACTGATGATCTTGGTGGATTTTCATGGCCTGAAGAAGCAAATAGGAGACATAAATAGTGTGTTGAGTGACACACGTGTCAGTCATTCCTTGGGCTCACAAAGTGCTACTGGAGATTCATTAGGAACTTCATATTGACCAATTTGGCCACTGGCTAAAAAAAGGCAGTCACTGGATTTAAGTACTGCTTCACCAATGTACTGATTTAGCATTATACAGTCATATCTCTGACCCTTATCATGAAGTAGAATAATACATTTTATTTATAGGCACCTTTCTAACGGAGAGTCTGTTAGAGAAGTGAAGAAAAGAGTGCAGGCAGGGTGGAGTGGGTGGAGAAGCAGGAGTGATTTGTGATAGAAGAGTATCTGTGAGAATGAAAGGGAAAGTTTATAGGACTGTGGTGAGACCTGAGATGTTGTATGGTTTAGAGACAGTAGCATTGAGTAAAAGACAGGAGGTGGAGCTGGAGGTAGCAGAGCTGAAGTTGAGATTTTTGTTGGGAGTGATGAGGATGGACAGAATTAGAAATGAGTTTATTAGAGGGACAGCGCATGTAGGACGTTTTGGAGACAAGGTGAGGGAGGAGAGATTGAGAGGATTTGGACATGTGCAGAGGAGGGACATGGGGGAATATCGGTAGGAGAATGCAGAGGATGGAGCCACCAGGAAGGAGGAAAAGAGGAAGACAAAGGAGGAGGTTTATGGATGTGGTGAGGGAAGACATGCAGGTAGTTGGTTTAAAAAAGGCAGATGTAGAGGACAGGGGGGTATGGAGACGGATGATCCGCTGTGGCGCCCCCTAATGGAAGAAGCCGAAAGAAGAAGAATATTTGTAGGCGCCTTTCTCAACACTCAAGTAATAAAGAATACATTACTATAAGTAAAAAGATAAAAGTCCCTATTTTATCATAGTCATTCTGATCTTCTCTGAATCAAGTAACAGTTTCTTGCCAAAGGTCTAAAAGACATTTAATAAAACATCTAGTCAGTAGGGTGTCTCATATTAAACTATCACCCAATGTTCAAGAATAAACCAGGAACTTGGGTGGTATATTGGGTGCCCATGGATTATGAGACTCTGAATACACCACACCTGGTCATGACTCATTGACTTTTTATTATACAGTACCTGGCATTCTAGTCACTTCTGTTCAGATTAAACCAGTTCTCAGAAGAATTCCCAGCAGTGGATGAAGGTCTACTGATAGAGTGAGGAATTTGGAGGAGAGGAGAGGATGGAGAGATACTTTAGATTTTATTGTTTATTTTCATGAACATTTCACAAGTTAGTGATGTACTACAGTTTCTATTCTATTAACGCCAGAAGGGGTTTTAAAAGAATTCCAATGAAATTAGCTCCTTACACAATGGACAGGATTTGATTAAGATGAATTAAGTTGAATAGCTTCTCAATTTGCTGGTGATGAAATAGAGAAAAGACTAATGGTTGTAGTCATTATGCAGTAATCGCCTGTGAAACTCCTGTGTTGGATTTATTTGCTCTCATTTTCACTTTAGGGGTTTTCTGATTGAATAATCACAGAACTTTAATTCTGCAATATGTACAAATGTGAAACATATTTCACTTCAGAAAGGCCGGTAGTTGGGAAAAAAAACCCATTCAATTTTCAGGATTCAATTCAGATGCATGAAATGACCAAGTAAATAACAAAGCAAAGGGGTCGGTATGAACTGATACTCAAATAGATTTTAGTATTTTTTTTTTTACATAAATATAAACATGGTTAACATGAGCAGAGATTTGTGATAAACTTTATTTCTGATTTTAAAATAATAAATAAATTAAATACATTTAGAAATATAATCTAGCTGGCAGATGACACAGAAGAATAAATACAATTTGCAGGTTGGTCTCTCTTCCTTGTCTCTCTTTTGCTGTTCGTCTTACTGAAATTTACAGCAGCGTAATTCATATCCACTGCATTGTTGCCCTGTGGAAACCAACATACAAATTCAATCATGAGAAAGATTTCTTTGTCACTATGATTTAGAAGATGAAATCAGCATTTTAAGATTAAATATGGTTCAAGTTTATTTACCAGACTTGGTGTGTTCTCTGCCTCGGATTCATGTCGAGGTCTCACTATATAAAAAAAATTATGTTAATATTAAATGAAAATCTTTAATATACAGTACATTTAATTCCTTTTTTAGCTTGAGTCATATTTGATTACTATTCTCAGTACTGTTTGTGTCTAGTCACTGTATTTTTGATACTTTTTATATGGTACATATTTCACTTACTTGAAAGCTTTTTTGTCAAATAAAAAAATTCAAATGTTTGTTAGTTATCAATTTTACAAAATATTCAATTCAGCAATTTTTTTTAATTGGAAAGATAATTTTCTTTACCTTAATTGACTACACAGTTGACTACAGACTGTACTTAATAATCCTGATATTCAAAATGGGAGATGTAATTAAATATAATGTGTATAATGTAGTTAAATATCAGTCACAAGACAATCAATCAATACAATTAAATTGTCGGCTTTACAATTTATTTTGATTAAAAACTCCATAGATTTTATATATATATATTTTCAATTTAATTATGTTATAAACATCTTATAATATTTACAGTGTCAGAAAAACCGATCCGCTCATTTCTATAAAAATTTATTAAAATGCTAGATTAAACTAATTAACATAACATTTCTAATTTCTGAATTTTCTAAGATAGTAATCACTGCTATTTCCTTTTTGTGTGAGTAGATTAATCATTGCATTATTTTGGCTTTTGAGAAAAACCTAATGTTTCTTTCATCAAACAGAAGAATTACATTTGTTTATAGTCCAGATAATTATACAGATATTAAATAAGCAGCTACAAGTACTGATACAGTGCTGAAATGTGTTCATTGCCCTCCAGTTCAGTTTATACAGTTAATGGAACTTAATTGTGATTAAACATGAAACACGAATAAAAACATTTTATAATATCAATATACTTTTCATAATAATGTAGAGTTCTGTATCTAACAGACTCACCTCTGCAATGTTCACCGTTCCACTTTGTATAGATTATAAAAGCTTGAATGAAGATCACAACCACACACACGACCACCACTACTGTGAGGTACATCACTTCAGAACCTACAATAAATATCATCATAATGAATATGTACCGAACAAGTGATAGAGCAGCTATTAATGTAGACATTGCAAATGTATAAACATTGATTTTAATAAAAAAATAAGTTTTTATTTGGAAACCCAAATCATATTAATTTTGACACCAACCCAATTGTGAAACCTTCTCCAGCTGTACTCGTGTCCCGTTCCCGAAAATGATCTTCCCACACAGGGCCACAGCGCAGTAGTAAGTTCCAGTATCATTGAGGCTGAAGATGTTCTTGGACAAGTTGTACACACAGGTGTGTGTAGAAGATTCGCTCTCACACTGAAGGCTGCTGTTGTGATGAGTGTAAATGAGTTGAGGATGGGATTGTGATGGAGCAGCTCTGAACCAGAGCACTTGGAGTTCTGCTGCTCTGCTCTCAGAGAGAACCGAACACTGCAGAGTCACTGATGCTCCTGCAGGAACCGAGTCCAACTCACCATTCTGCAACACTGAAACACTGACATCTTCATCATTCCCTGCTCAGGGGGATACAGAGAGAGTGAACAATCTCAGCTCTACTTACTCAACTTACCAGAACTTTCATCACATGCAGAACAATGAGTATATGTAAACCCCCCCCCCCCAAAAAAAAAAAAACATGTATTATATGTTATACGTTTAATGCAGGAAAGGAGACATAAAGAACCAAAAGGTAATGAATGAATGTCTACACCTATATGTTATTAATGGAGGCTTATTAACACTATGTGTGTCAGAGTAAAGAAAACCTGAGGCAGATCAGACAGACAGTTTTCTTCAATGTAAAAGAGATTTATTCATTAGGTTTCTACTTAAAGACCTGAGAATGTACAATACAGTGATTATTATTATTTTTTTTCCTCCAACCGTAAACACGGTCTGTCAAACAATAAATTTTTTAAATCAATATTAATGCATTTGTAGATTGCTAAAATAGAACTCTATAGATATTCTATACAAAAGCATTTTCCTCAATACTTTTTGTTGAATATTTATGCACACTTCACAAAATAGGATGTTTTATCTATTTTTATTGGCCTCATTTGAATTAGTTCTTTTTTTAAACTGCAGTCTATGAGGTTCAGAATAGTCAGGATATACAGGACGTTACAAACTTCCAAAAAAAAGGGAGTTAAATATAAACTTGTCCTATATACAGATCTGAATTAGTTACTTACCTGTTACAGTCAAGAACATTCCACTGGATAATGTAATATTTTCCACTGTACATTTCTCACAATAGTAAAGTCCTCCATGTTTCTTAATTACATGTTGAATTGTGAGAGTAAAGCCACTAGCCGTCTTCTTCATTGCAAATCCGGATGTCTTGAATTCAGAAAAAATGATGAAGTCCTTAAATGCTAACTGTTCTCCCACTTTTTGAGGCATTTCTCCAAATATTTGTTTGTACCAGACAACACTTTCAGTCCTACGAATGTCCTCAAATGAACAGTTAAGAGAAACATTCTGTCCAGACTTCACAGAGAGAAAAGACGGTCTGGGAAAATGTGCCGATTGGACGGGAACTGAAAAAATGTATTAAATTAGATATAATGCATCAAGAGGAATAAAATTTGAAGTACCTAAACATATAACTATAGACTGGTTCAATATAAAGGCGATGCAACTTACATATATTGAGAAATAAAAGAATTGTCCAGATTAGAGTCATCCTCAGAGGTGAAATGATACTCGGATTGAGCTGTTTGAAAAAAAAATTTGAATGGCGAAAACACCGAACATTTTGTACTGGAGACTTTCATCTGATTGGTTGAGTTACAAGTCACAAGTTTCCTTTCCTTTCCATTGACACGTACGTTTCTATTTTTGCACCACAGACTTGGGTGTGATGGAAAAAGAAAGACCAAAAAACAACACCAACACTTTTATCTTTTATTTCAAAATGAATAGCTTTTTGTTTCAAATAAACCTTTTATTTATGTTAAAAGATTACAAGCATCCATTGTTTTTTTTAATGTCACGACTAATTTTACAGCACAAATATTTCCATCCTGCGAAATGCGAATTGCATTTTTCAACACATGAATATTTAAATACATTTGGTTATTATGTTTTGAGGTTCCTCTTAGATTTCTAGCCATACTGATATAATATAAAGGCATTATAAAGCATGGATAAGATTCATGCTGCCAAAACAGTTCCGACCCATTGATCATTAACAGCATGAACTTCTTCAGCAGTTTGAGCTACAGGGGCTCGTCTGTTGGATTGGACCACACGGACCAGCCTTCGCTCCACACGTGCATCAATGAGCCTCGGCCGCACACGACCGTGTCGCCGGTTCACCACTGTTCCTTTCTTGGAGCACTTTTGTTAGATTCTGACCACTGCAGACCAGGAACATCCCACAAGAGCTGCAGTTTTGGAGATGCTCCAACCCAGTCGTCTAGACGTCACAATTTGTCAAACTCGCTCAAATCCTTACGCCAAATTTTCCTGCTTCTAACATCAACTTTGAGGACAAAATGTTCACTTGCTGCCTAATAAATAAATCCACCCACTAAAAGGTGCCATGATGAAGAGATCATCAGTGTTCTTCACGTCTCCGCTCAGAATGTTTTATGTTCTGTCATAATGGTTGGCGTATATTTTTTATTAGAAAGTCTATGAGTTTTCTACTATCACTGGTATCAGTGAGCTTTTTTTTAGACACTGGAGACATTTTAGGACCATAAAATATAATAATAGCAACAAAAAAACCCCACCAACAACAAAACAACAACAACAAAAACAAACAAAAACGCACTATAAAAGACACTTTTCTTGTGGTTACTTTTATTCGCATGTTGTACTTGTGTTTGGTCTTCTGGAAGTGGAAAGTAGGTTACTCGTGACATCCTTCTTCACACAATTTAACCACAGACTCCACCCACTTACAGTTGCCAAGACACACCAGTGCACACAAGATTTACAGTTAATGTGTGGATAGTCTTTTTTTTCATCAGACACAATTATTTAGCTGTCAAAAGAACATGGACAAGATATAATTTTAGATATCAGGTTTGGGCCCCCCCCCCCCCACAGAACAACAGAGACAGATATTAATATTCAAAATCAGTAAGATTTTATAATATTCAAAGCCTTCAACCTTTGTCTCAGAAACGATAAAATATATAAACAATACTAACAATTTCAAAAACAGAATAATATTACAAATGATTTTAGTGACCAATAGAGAAATGTTTCACTTCAGAGTACACAATGTCGTGAGATCGACATTCTTTTGCACTTTTAGTTTTCCTGTCATTAAAATGTAAGGCAGTGTAACTGAGCTCTACAGCACCAGGGTCCTGTGGAAATAAACATAAAATCAGAACTATATAATAAAAACATGAATACAATTTATTTTTGAGATACATATACATTATATTTTATATTATACAAATTAATAAAGGTACATTAGTGAAACAATATACAATCAATTACAGTATTAGTAACTGTTACTTGTCTAAGAATGGCTGAAGAGTGTTTTTTGTGAAAATCCAACTTTGAATAAAACATTTAGATTTATGGGAATAATTTTTTGACCCATTTTTTGGCAAACAAACGAGTACCTGATTGTTGGAGTTCTCAATGTTTATTGCAGCACCATGCTGAAGTCTGTCTGAAATTAAAAATAATGAGATCATTTAATTTTTTTTTTTACTATTTAGAGCCTGGATCAATGTGCATGAAGACCCAACACAGCTGGCATTTTAATTAGTCAAGTCAAGTCAAGTCAAGTTTATTTGTATAGCGCTTTTCACAACAGACATTGTCTCAAAGCAGCTTTACAGAAAACAACAGTGAAGGTGAATGGTGTGCGTTTGTCCCTGATGAGCAGCCGTGGCGACAGTGGCAAGGAAAAACTCCCTTAGATGATATGAGGAAGAAACCTTGAGAGGAACCAGACTCAAAGGGGAACCCATCCACATATGGGTGGAATTAGTGTATTTTAACATTTAATAGGACTAATAAATGAATGTTTTATATATATATATATATATATATATATATATATATATATATATATATATATATATATATATATATATATATATAAATCTTACTACTGAATCAATAATTTTTGATAGCAAAAAAAGCTAATTTTATTTACAGTATACGAATAAACACTTACTTCCATATTGCTGAGAGTTTTTCCTCTTACACAGTATTACAGTTTGAACAGAGATCAGAATCACACACATTACCAACATTGCTCCCAGACACATCACTACAGGATTAGAAGTTGTTGCTTTGGGAGACAAAAAAATAAATAATTAAAAATTTCTGCATAAGAACATGGTTTTAAAAATCTAAACAATTTATTTTTCATTTTGGTAATTTTCTTTATCTTGAATTTAAATAATTTACAAAATTTGTTCACCAACCAAACTTCTCCAGTTGTACTCGTGTCCCGTTCCCGAAAATGATCTTCCCACACAGGACCACAGCGCAGTAGTAAGTACCAGTATCATTGAGGCTGAAGATGTTCTTGGACAAGTTGTACACACAGGTGTGTGTGTAGAAGATTCACACTGAAGGCTGCTGTTGTGATGAGTGTAAATGATTTGAGGATGGGATTGTGATGGAGCAGCTCTGAACCAGAGCACTTGGAGTTCTGCTGCTCTGCTCTCAGAGAGAACCGAACACTGCAGAGTCACTGATGCTCCTGCAGGAACCGAGTCTGATACACTGCTCTGGAACACTGAGACTTTAAATTCGGGTTTATCTGTTAGACAATGTTTAGTTGTTATTATGTTTGATGCTCTGAAACTTAAAGACAGTCATTAAAAAGCACAAAAAAGCAAGGTTGAAGTAAAATTCACACTAAGACAGTAATTTATAGAATATTAGATCATTAGAACATCCAACAACACACACACACACACACACACACACACACACACACACACACACACACACACACACACACACACACACACATATATATATATATATATATATATATATATATATTAATAAAGTATATTAACTTCTTAACTAAATTATAATTTATATATAGGATATATATTTAAATGTTTGTAGGATAGTATATATAATTACTTACTATTCACTGATAAAAAAGTTCCTTTGGCAAATACAGTTAAAAATGCAACTAAGCCGCAGTAATACACGGCCTCATCTGATTCTTCCACATTGAATATTTTCAAATGACATCTCTTCTGTTCCTTTACGATTTTAAACCTTGCGGAATTTAATTCCTTGCTGTAAATGGGATCCTGTAGTTTCTGCACTATGACCACTAAAGAAGGCTCACATCCCGCTGCTTGCTTGTACCAAACTATGGGATCAATGTTTTGTTCTTCGAACATAAAGCATTGTAAAGTTACGTTTTCACCAGCAGCAGCAGTGATCACCCGGTTTGGCTGATGGATGCGGTTTACTTGTGCAGAAACTATTGTGAAAAAGTCAGAAGCAAAAAAATAATAATTTTTAGTATTCATTTATTTGGTTCTACATTTACTATGTGTTAAAAATAAAAGCTGTCAGTCAGTCATTGTAATTTTGTTATCAATTCCAGCTAGTTATTTATTTTTTATAATACAGCATGATTAGATTAGAAATATGAAATTAAATATGAATAATCATACGAAAACGGAAAACACAACAAAATATTGACACTTACTTATTTTTGGAAAAAGCACCACAGTAATCCATAATATAGTCATCTTGTGTCTGAGGTCTGTGCTCTGCATTTCCTCCTGAAAGACTCTCATAAGGTCTAACTGAGTAAGTCTTCGCTCAAGTGAAAGATTTAGGACATGAGGTTCTGACATCACAAACTTCCTGTGACTTTCTCCGCCCATAAGCAACAGCAATGTAAATGGAAAATGCCGACTGGGGTCTGTTATTTTGCAGCATCTTAGAATGGGTTTGAATCGTTTTTTTCAACATGCATTGTGTGTATATAACTATATTACTGTGTAAATGTTTTAGGCAGGTGTGAAAAAATGCTGTTAAGTAATATCTTCAAAACTGCTTAAACAGTACATCTTTAAACCCCAGTAGCTTTCAATTTTTTTTTTACCAGGGAGAGTCTTTGCTAATGCAGTATAGCTGTACTATGATTTATTATGGCTATATTGTCATAATCTTTGTCACAAGACTCACATTCAAACTTAATGAATTAAACACATAAACACATTAAATTATCATTATCCCAAAACCTTCTTTTCAATAACTTAAAAAAGTGTTTAGGCCCTTTTTGTCATCCATAATTTTAATTTGAGTTCAGCTCTCCTTACTGACGTGATGTCCCCCAAACCCCCGCACCTCCGTTCTGAGTGTATGATTGTGGGAACTTCTCTGGGCGGTGGGCGCAGACTTCCAACCAGCTTCATACACTGTGACATGATAGAATAATTGCCGCAACTGTACAAATGTGTGGTTGGAAAATTACTTTTTTTTTATACTATTAATGTATTATATATTATACTATTTATTACACCGTATACTTTTCTCTACACTGTACAACTAGTTTCCTAAATAATTACTACAGAAACAGTATTATACTCTTAATATCCCATCACAGGATGTTTAGAAGGACACCAGAAGGCCACCATTTGAAATTTTATTCCAAAAAACAAAAAATCTATTAAAAGATAAAAATTTAAGATGTATAATCGAAATCTTGGTGAGAGATCTGACTTCAGAGTACACACTGCCGTGATGTTTTTCTCTCTTTTCTCTTCCTGCTTCGATTTTCTTTAAATTGAAATGTAATGCAGCGTAATTATAAAAAAAACAAAAAAAACATTAGAAATATGATCTAAGTTGCATGTGACACTTCAGAATAAACACAATCTCCAGGATTTTCTTTTTTTCTCATCACTCTTTTGGTGTTCTTCTTATTAAAATGTAAAGCAGCATAATTCAGCTCCACTGAATCACCACCCTGTGGGGATCAATATACAGATGTTTGTATTAGATCACAGCTGTCTGAATCATAACAGGGACATTTAGCAGTAAGTTTATAAGAGCATGTAGAAACAATTTAAGATTATTTACCTGAGCAGGTGTTTTCTTTATAACAGATGTTTTCTGGGGTTTTACTGTAAAGAGAGAGAGAGAGAGAGAGAGAGAGAGAGAGAGAGAGAGAGAGAGAGAGAGAGAGAGGGGGGGGGGGGTGTTGAAACAGCATTAAATAGATGTATTAAATAGATCGTGTTCAATACTTTTTTCTGTCATTTCACATTATTACACCTAACTTAATTTATGTGTGAATTGTGTGTGGAAATTTATACATCACACCTAATTGTTTTTCATTGTTTTATCCAAAAAGATACAACATTTTATATATATTATTATAATTATATTATATTATATTATTACTGGTATTGCAGTTTTGTGTGACAGACTCACCTCTGAATTGTTCACAGACTCTCATTTTACAGATTATAAAAGTTTGGGTGATGATTACAATCACACACACGGCCACCACTGTGAGGTAGATCACTTGAGGACCTGATTGAATGAAAAATTTTAAAATAACATACTAAAGAGATAAATCACAATTATGTTTAAACCTAAAAAATATTCATGTTTTTTTTACCAACCAAATTGTGAAAGATTCTCCAGTTGTACCCGTGTCCCGTTCCCGAAAATGATCTTCCCACACAGGACCACAGCGCAGTAGTAAGTACCAGTATCATTGAGGCTGAAGATAAGTTGGACAAGTTGTACACACAGGTGTGTGTAGAAGATTCACTCTTACACTGAAGGCTGCTGTTGTGATGAGTGTAAATGATTTGAGGATGGGATTGTGATGGAGCAGCTCTGAACCAGAGCACTTGGAGTTCTGCTGCTCTGCTCTCAGAGAGAACCGAACACTGCAGAGTCACTGATGCTCCTGCAGGAACCGAGTCTGAAACACTGCTCTGGAACACTGAGACTTTTACATCTTCATCTCCTGCTCAGGGGAATATAGACATGAGAGAGTAAGTATTTTTTTCTGTCTATAAATTGACTGAAATGATAAATAAATAAAAATGTAAAATGAAATAATAATAATAATTATTATAATAATTGTAAAAATGTTTGTGAAATGGAACTTGAAACAGTACTCGCACGTACCAATAAATACGGTTTATTCTTTTTTATGATGTTAGTAGACAGAAATTTACTTTTTACAGGTAAGAAAATCTAATGGTTTTTTTTTTTATTTCTGATTATTTTCCTCACACTGACATTGAAATTGTTCCAAACATTTACTGTCACATGGGTTAAAGCAATTTTTTTTGTACAATAGTAACAAGGTAAGAGACTCCAAACCTTTTTCTATATGTGAAAATGTTGTCGTATTACTTAATTAATTACTTTCTCATAATAAGATCATTGTTATTATTATTTATAAATTCATAGCAGTATATGCATACATTATAAGTAATGATAATAAAAAGGAGGTGCTTTTCATATAGAAATATCACTACAGTGCTAAGAATTAGTTAGAAACATTAATGTTTTTTACCTTTTACTGATAAAAAAGTTCCTTTTCCAAACTTTATTGAAAATGTTTTTAATCCACAGTAATATGTGGCTTCATCTGACGGTTCCACGTTCGCAATTTTCAAATGGCAGCTTCTGTCTGAATTCTCGATGGTGAACCTCGCTGAGTTGAAATAAGCTTCAAAAATGGGACTTGATGCAAGTTTCTGAACTGTGACCAATACACAAGGCTCGTGTCCTACTGCTTGTTTGTACCAAATGATGGGATCGGTGTTTTTTTCATCCAACCGAAAGCAGTGTAGAGTCACGTTATCACCAGAAGCAGAAGTGGTGACTGAGTTCGGCTGATTGATGATGTTCATTTGTGCAGAATCTTATGGTGGAAGCACAGGACCAAAAAAATATATATAATTATACAAAACTTTAAAGATTTCTATTAAAATGCTGTGTATGTAATTCAGTGGTTGTATATTTATGTTCTACACACAGAATGTATTTCGAGTGGTAATCAATATTGAAAATTTTGGAAATAATATCTGTAATTAATTGCAATTCGTGTAAAAACCTGCATGCTACAATATAAATGATGTAAAATACAATGATCACTCACCAGTATTAATAAAAATCACAGCCGTAATCCATATCAGCTTTACCACCTTAATCCCCAGCATTGTGTCTGATAATGTCTTTTCACCAAACTGTCTTATATTCGCACTGAGCATGAGGGGCGTTACTGAGAATCTAACACATCTGGAAGCTCAGCCCCCTGACCTTAAACTTCTGTATGTGGAGGCCAAAGGGAAAAAACTAGTTTGTTCTAAATGGTTGGTCCATTTGCATTTCAAAGTTTTATCTCACTCTATTATTTTCATGTGAAGATTAGAAATATGGTCCATGCTGTTCTACTAAAAAATTAATAGCTCCAACAGTACAAACCACACCGCAAACACGGATTTCAGAAAAGACAAGAAAAAGTTTAGTGTAGCACCAGGGGTTTCGTGTAGCACCAGGGTTCTGGAGGAACGTTGTCTCATTTTTACTGTGTACTGTTTACCACTGTGTATAGTAGAAATGACAATAAAAGCCACTTGACTTGACTTGAGACCTAAGAGCCACCTGGTATGTTATAGTTCCGTCATCAGGTCACACACTGATTGCAATTTTTTATCATTTTAAATATTTTGCCCAGCCACGCCCCTGACCAAAAAACAAACAACTAAAGATGATTAAAAGAATAAATGTGCTTTTGACCATCATGGTGACTTTTCTAAATTGGTTCTCTAAACATAATTTATGATCTAACAGTAACAGTTCTTGTTAACTGCCTGCTATGTTTATAGCAGGATTTCTTGCATTTTCATATGGACAAAGGTACTCTATGAAAAAATGTCTGCAATAAAACAGAGCAGTATTTAGCAAGGTTTTAAACAGCAAACGAAGTAGAGCCTTATTAGTGCTACTAGAAATACTGTACAGATCTATATTATGGCAACAATGGCAATGCCTATCAATGCTTTGAGAAATGAAGGTCAGCTAATCAGAAAAATCTCAAGAATTTTTAATGTAACCTAAAGTGCAGTCGCAACCATCAAACATTATGATGAAACAGACTCTCATGAGGAATGTTTGAGGAAAGGAAGACCAAGAGCTACCTCTGCTGCAGAGGAAATGTTTATTAGAAATACCAGCTTTGAAATTGCGATTTTCATAAATGCTTCACGGAGGTCAATTGGAAGACGTATTTCAGAGAAGATGTTGATGGTTGAATTGCAGCAAAGAAACACAACTTTAAAAAAGCAGAAAAGACTTGCTTCAGTGGAAAACTGTTCTTTCATCTGATAAGTCCAAATTTGAGATATTTGATTGTATTCGCTGTGTCTTTATTAGACATAGGGAACAGAAGGTTCCTGAATGTGTAGTTCCCACTGTGAAGCATGGAGGAGGAGCTGTGATGGTGTGGAGGTGCTTTGCTGGTCACAGTGTTTGTGATTTAGTCGAAATTGAAGTTACACTTAACCAGCATGGCTTCCACAGCATTTTGCAGAGACATCCCATCCAATCTGGTTTGCACTTAGTGGGACCGTTATTTGTTTTCCAACAGGACAATGACAATGACCCCAAACACACCTCTAGGGCTGTTTATCTAAGAGCTGTTTATCTAAGAATGAAAGTGATGGAGTGTTGCATCAGCTGACTTGGCCTACACAATTTTGGATTGGGGTGATGTGAACTGAAGAGTGAAGGTAATGCAGCCAGCAAGTACTTAACACCTCTGGGATTGTTGTTCGTGTCTTGTTCATACATTTATTCCTTTATACTTGTTTCACATTTCCTGAGTTTTCTTATGCTGTTTTCTTTTATGCTACACTTAACTTTAAAACTGTGTTCCAGAGAAGGTAAAACAGTATTGATTAAAATTAAGGCAGTGTTTGGGTGTGTATGTGTGTGTGTGTGTGTGTGTGTGTGTGTGTGTGCTTTCTGTAGTCAATCATTAACATATCCATCTATTGTCATGCATGGAACAACCTTCTCTATCAGTCAACCACACAATTCCCACTTACATATACAATTAACTTGTGATGTTCAACAGGAAGTTGACAATTTCTGAAGATCATAGGAAGAAGTCATTTATTTGATTATTTTTATATTTACTGTACTCTTTAGTGCTGACTTATTCGACATTTTTTTTTTACATAAATCTTTTAGATTCTCTGAAGGTGTGCCTAAGTAACCACATTTTCCAATTCAGTGGTCAATGTCATATAAAAACAAAATTGGCACAAAAAAATAAAATTTTTACCCCCCAAAATTTTTAAACTCAAAGTTGCAACGGCTACATGGCACTGCAATTATAGACTCACTATTACAAAAAAACCCAACACATTAACCCACATCAAAAACCCACATTACATGTGACTATGTGAATGTGAATTCATTTAAATTAAATTTATTTTAATTCAATTCTTTTTTTTTGGCTGGTCAAGTTAGGAGTCTGTCACAGCGGATCATTCATATCCATATCACTCTGAAACCAACCGCCTGCTTGTCTTAATTCATTTCAGTTTAACTCAGCTTTATTTGTATAGCACGTTCTACAATGGGCATTGTCACAAAACAGCTTTAGAAACACAAATAGGTTATAGAGTTGGAATATATATGTTCAATGCCTGAAAGTTTGTTTCTTGGACAATAACCTCATATTTCTTCATTTATTACCTGTGAGACTTTAAGATTTTTTGATTTTTGAGAATAATTAACTATGGGGTGGTGATTTTGGGATTATACAACATCATACCTCATTATCATACCTCTACATACCTGATTCTTTTCTATCAACAGCAGACTCTTTAGTGTGTAATTTCTAGCCCAATATCGCAGATTGGTATAACTGTTATAACAGTACAAACAAATAATAAACCAAACAACTTGTCAGAGTTTCTCTAGTTTCAACAAGCTTAAAGTATACACATTTAAATACTTAAATAGATCATATATATATATATACTTATATTATATAAAACACAATACAATAGCAGAATATTGTATGCTTTTTTCCACACCCTTGACAATCTTTAAATACAAGGACGTCGCACATCAGAATATATAACATCTCGAGGTTGTTGTTTCTTCACTCTTTCTTTTTTGGCTCTCCTCTCATTGAAATGTAATGCAGCATAATTTAGCTCCACAATCTCACAATCCTGTAGGAATGGATACGAGATTACAGAAAACAGTCACCTGAAGTTTGACTTTCATTCCAGTTTTTCAATACATTTCTATGGTTGTGTATTTAGACATCCTGAATAATTACCTGACTGAGAGTCTTTTCCGTCATGGACCCTTGTTTTAATCTCACTGTCGAGGAGAGAGCATACGAGTTAAAATTGGATCTATACAGTGAGTATTTTCAGAAGTTTAGAAAGGAAGAAAAAAACTATAATAGGGATGGAGAGCGAACGAGTGTTTATAGCTGCTGGAATGTAAGCAGTAACGCATACTAACTGTAAATGAAATGAAATGTAGCCATCAGTGAATAATAAATATCTTTATATATAAATTGGTGAGTAAAATAAAAATACTGTAATATACTTTAAATAGCTTTATTTTGATATCGTAACGCTGTATTCCAGACTCACCCTTGTGTTGTTCATGGTTTCTCCTTCCACAGGTTAGGATAAAAATCACAAGCACACACACTCCCAAAGCTCCAGCGAGGCAGATCACTACAGGATCCACAGATCTCTCTGTTACACAGTAAACATCACAATTTAAAATGTCCCTATATTAGTGTCTGGGGTGATATTTATATTTATGTCGTATTTGGTAGCAGCATTTATTTTCTTTAGAGATTTCTTGCAGAAAATGTAACTGTATTATTAAGATTTAGATTTAACTTTATATTATATAAATATATAGTTGATTTAAGAACATGTGACACCACTGTACAGCTCTGACCATTAAGCTTGATGTTATAATCCATTCTTATATGAACTTAAACACTGACTGTTACTTCTATGCTAAACAAACACGACCAACAATTTAATTAAGTCACTGGAAATAAGATTTATTATTTGAAATGTAGTTTATGGGGAATATAAGACAACATTGCTGTTTGCACACAAACATATAACGTAATGAAAGAAAAAGAAGGTTATTGCGATCTCACAATTCTGAGAAAAAAGGTCGCAACTGCGAGAAAAAAAGTCTTTGTGAGATATAAAGATTTGTGAGATATAAACTCGCATTTGAAAGGATTTTCATGCCGAAGAGTCAATATAGGCAAACCTTGTTGTCGGGAAGATGGCATACAATTTATATTGCACAATTCTGAGATAATAAGTCACAATAACTTTTTTTTGTGGCAGAAAACAGGCTTCCATACTTAACATTAACACAAGGAAATCCTAAAAAAATATATTTACCTATAGATAAAATTCACAAATTGTTCACTAACCAAACTTCTCCAGTTGTACTCGTGTCCCGTTCCCGAAAATGATCTTCCCACACAGGGCCACAGCGCAGTAGTAAGTACCAGTATCATTGAGGCTGAAGATGTTCTTGGACAAGTTGGACACACAGGTGTGTGTAGAAGATTCACACTGAAGGCTGCTGTTGTGATGAGTGTAAATGATTTGAGGATGGGATTGTGATGGAGCAGCTCTGAACCAGAGCACTTGGAGTTCTGCTGTTCTGCTCTCAGAGAGAACCGAACACTGCAGAGTCACTGATGCTCCTGCAGGAACCGAGTCTGATACACTGCTCTGGAACACTGAAACACCTGGTTTACCTGCACAGCGTGATATAAAGAGTGTAAGAGCTTATTTGTATTGTTTTACATTATATTATATTATATTATATTATATTATATTATATTATATTATATTATATTATAATATATTATATTATATTATATTATATTATATTATATTATATTATATTATATTGTACTATTATTGTACTAAGTTCTGTATCATGCATGGAATAAACACATTATATGTATTACATTTTATAATAAAGCATTATGTTGATTAATGAGGATAATTTTATAATTAAATACAATTAAATAATATGCACTGAAAAACACTGAATCATCTGCAGAGGAAACAAGTCCAAAATGGCACAATACACACACACACACACACACACACACACACACACACACACACACACACACACACACACACACCCAAATATATATAAATATTATATATATATATATATATATACAAATATATTAATCATTTAAATACAGTATATTTCCCAGTTAGTAAAAACTTTAATTACTTTAATTCATATGTATTCTAATAAAACGACCAAACTAAGGTAAATTATATTATTATTAATTATATACATTTAATTAAATACATTAATTAAATGTATAATTTTAATGTATTTTTATATCACGGTATGATATACCACATCACCAATATGTGAAAAAACTAGCATGAATATTAATAAACTAAATATTTTAATACACTATTAAAATAATATTCAATGTTTTTACTAAAAGTTAAATATACATACAACAATAAAAATGATCCAAATGTTTTAAACTGGCTCTATCCAATAAAATTCTTACCTTTGACTGATAAAAATGCTCCTTTTCCAAAAACCTTTGCGTAGGTTAAACTGCCACAGTAATACATGGCTTCATCGGACGGTTCCACATTCGCAATTTTTAAATGACAACCTTTTGTTTCTATCTCGATGCTGAATTTTGGTGGCTTGAACTCGTTTTCGTAATTGGGTTGGTGATGGACTGTGACCATTACACAAGGCTCATGTCCGACTTTTTGCTTGTACCAAATGATGGCTTCTGTATTTTCTTTTTGCAGTCGAAAGCAGTGCAGAGTCACGTTATCACCAACATCGGAGGAGACTATTGCGTTCGGCTGATCGAAGACGTTTGAATCTTAATGGGGCAGCAAAATGTATAGATTTAAACAAAATTCTGATCAAATCAAATGTTATTATTTTTGTCACATACACATTTATACAGAATACAACATGAAGTGAAATGCTTTTTATGACTGTCCAAAACTGAGGAAATGAAAATAGATATATAATATAAAATCAAAGGGGGAGTGGTGGCTCCAGCGGTTAAGGCGCTGGGTTGCCGATCGGAAGGTCTGGGGTTCAAGCCCCGGTATCGCCAGGCTGCCACTCTTGGGCCCTTGAGCAAGGCCCTTAACCCTCTATGCTCCGGGGGTCCCTTACGAGGGAAATATCAAGGTCCGTGACGTCGGCGTGACGTGGGGCCGCCTTCCCGTGGGCTCACCACCTGCAGGAGGGACCGTAAGGGACGGTGCTGTGAGGATTGGGCAGCAGTCGAAGGCGGGGGCCTGCTTAGACTGCTGCCACCGCGACCCGAATTACGGATAAGCGGGAGAAAATGAATGAATGAATGAATATAAAATAAATAAATACATAAATACATAAAACACAAATAGTAAGTATAAATGTCTAAAGCATAAAGTATGAAGTATAAAATACAAGTATATAAAAAATATACTATAAAAAAATACAAAAAATAAAAAAAAATAAATACAGAAAAGGATGATATGAATATGACAGTAGTACAGACATTGAAATTTTCATTAAAGTGCTCATGTGATGTATTAAAGTGTCACTGAGGTCCAGTGTTATAGTGTCAAGTGTCAATATAATGCTTATAATGATATGATTAGAAACCATAAAAACCATTCCTACTTACCAATTCTATTGAAAAGCCCCACTGTAATCCACATCATCATTATCATCATGTTCAGTCTGAGGTCTGTGCATAGCGTGTCTCCTTTTGCTCTCTGTTATAAGGTCAGGCTGAGTACATGCCACTTTGTGGGAAAGACTTATGGCGTGACATCACAGAATGTTCCACATGCAATAGAGATTTAAAAGATAGCAGTGGCTCCGCCTCACATTTTTTTTTCGGACCCTTTCTTCAAAAAGGAATTGAAGTCTTTTTTAACAAATGACGAAGAACAAAAGAAAGAAATGAGGCCAACAGATTTACTTTAGAGTTGAGAGTAGATGAACCTAAACGGCAGATCTGTGAAAACCTTTCCAGTACACTATATTCTATTTTTAAATTAAATTCAGTTTCAATTATATGGAAAATGTGTCAAAGCAGCAAAAATAAACCCAAAAAAATCTTTAGATTTACTTTGTACATTTGTAATTTAATTTTGTAATATTTAAATTTTGCATGATTGCAATGTAAGTATATAATTAAATGGGAAATTTAGATGGCAAGACAGGCATGAGGGGACCCTGGGACTCCACCAACAAAAAACCTGAATGACTGTAGCTCATAAACATTCAAGATTTCCATCTTCAGCTCTGCTACCTCCAGCTCCACCTCCTGTCTTTTACTCAATACCACTGTCTCTAAACCATACAACATCTCAGGTCTCACCACAATCCTATAAACTTTCCCTTTCACTCTCACAGATACTCTTCTATCACAAATCACTCCTGCTATAACTGTTCTCCACCCACTCCTGCCTGCACTCTTTTCTTCACTTCTCTAACACACTCTCTATTACTTTGCACTGTTGACCCCAGGTACCTGAACTCCTCCACCTTCTCCACCTCTTCTCCATGCAACCGCACCACTCCACTGCCCTCAATCTGATTCACACACATGTACACTGACTTTTATTCTCCTTCTCTCCAGCGTGTACCTCCACCTCTCCAGGCTCTTCACAACCTGCTCACTACTCTCACCACAAATCACAATATCATCCGCAAACATCATAGTCCACGAAGACTCCTGTCTGACCTCATCTGTCAATCTGTCCATCACCACTGCAAACAGGAAAGGGCTCAGAGCTGATCCTTGATGCAGTCCAACCTCCACCTTGAACCAGTCTGTCGTTCCTACTTCTATATTTGGAAGGATATGTGGAACCATATGTGGGTCTTCCTACAACTGTTACCAGAAATTTCTAAGCACACAGTTGTTGTTATTACAAAGACTAGTTCAAGGAATACAACTCAATTACACTAAAAAATAATCTGCACTTCTGAAGCGTGATGCTGCTCAACCTGAAACAAAATGAGTGTTTTTCCAGCAATTAAACCACAACACAATTGTTTCTTTATTATTGAACAGCACACAATGATATACATTTAATCTTGTGAAATGTCTGCAAAACACAAGTTAATTCCTGCTTTTATATTTATTTTTATTCATTCATTCATTCATTTTCTCCCGCTTATCCGTAATTCGAGTCGCGGGGGCAGCAGTCTAAGCAAGCAAGGGGGGCCTTCGACTGCTGCCCAATCCTCACAGCACCGTCCCTTACGGTCCCTCCTGCAGGTGGTGAGCCCACGGGAAGGCGGCCCCACGTCACTCCGACGTCACGGACCTTGATATTTCCCTCGTAAGGGACCCCCGGAGCATAGAGGGTTAAGGGCCTTGCTCAAGGACCCAAGAGTGGCAGCTTGGTGATACCGGGGCTTTATTTATTTATTTTTACTATTAACATTCATTCATTCATTCATTCATTTTCTCCCGCTTATCCGTAATTCGGGTCGCGGGGGCAGCAGTCTAAGCAGGCCCCCGCCTTCGACTGCTGCCCAATCCTCACAGCACCGTCCCTTACGGTCCCTCCTGCAGGTGGTGAGCCCACTGGAAGGCGGCTCCACATCACTCCGACGTCACGGACCTTGATATTTCCCTCGTAAGGGACCCCCGGAGCATAGAGGGTTAAGGGCCTTGCTCAAGGACCCAAGAGTGGCAGCTTGGTGATACCGGGGCTTTATTTATTTATTTTTACTATTAACATAATTATGTTCATTCAGCTCAAACAACACCAGGCACTAATGTTTATTGAGGAAGGCTGAGGTTCAGTCGGTGTTTCTGCTCGTCTAAAGGAAAAGGACACACGAGTTCTTTCACTACCAGCATTAATACACCATGTGTTTATAAAGCTGGCTTTGGTGCATTGTCATGCTATAACAGTGTTTGGGCCGTGCCAAGACATGCAAGTGTGTGCATAGAACTTTCTGGAAACAGTTTTAGTAAGAACCACATATAGTTGTAATGGCCAGGTGTCCACATTCTTTTAGCCATATTATGTATGTATAAAAAAACCACCCCAAAATATAAGACAGAAAGAAAATGACAATTTATTCATGTAGTCATTCATAATAAATGTATATATAGATATGAATATATATATATATATATATATATATATATATATATATATATATATATATATATATATATATATATATATATATATATATATATATATATATATATATATATATATATAAAAACATAGCTTAAAAAACAAAGCTACTTACTAGATATTATAGTGTTTTATAAAGGAAGAAGACATAGCCTAATCAGAAGGAGTTAAAAAGTCCTGCTACATTTCCTGCAGGTACAATGCAAAGAAAACCACGGACTGCACAGGCAGAACAAGTGTTCCAGTGTTTCATTGATTCTGAGACTTCTAGATCATTCTGGATCATATTTTAGATTATATTTAGCTTGAACAATAATACAGAAAAAAAACATGTACAAACAAATGAAATCTGATAACAGAAATAAAACACTGAATCAGATTAGTTATCAAATCTAAGTTACAAAAGGACGTCGCACATCAGAGTATATAATATCTTGGGGTTGTCGTCTCTTTACTCGTCCTCTTTTGCCGGTTCTCTCGGTAAAATTTAAGGCAGCGTAATTCACCTCTGCAGTGACACAGTCCTACAGGAATATAAACGAGATTATTAGAGGTATTATGCATTTAGAGCAAATGTACAGGTACTGAATATTTACCTGACTGAGGGTCTCGTCTGTCACTGAACCTTGATTCACTGTAGAGAAGAAATATGTTTAACTTTATTTTTTGCAAAACAATAACATTTTAAAAGCACCTTCTCTGACAATAGTGCATCTACAAATTCTAGATTTATATTTGTATAATTGTTGGCTTATATTAATGTGCTTGTTTTTATATGGTATCGTTTGTATTTCTGACCTAATGGATTTGAAAAACTTTTTTTTGGGATTTAGTAAACATACAATGTGAGGTGTTACTTAAACCTTTTTTTTTAAGGTGTCGCCAGTGTCAAGATCTTATAACAGTCAGTTATAGCATTACAAACAGAAGAGCTTCTCTTTTTTTATGTTGAGATATATAGTATATAGTATATATAGTTGATATCATTATGTAGAAAAAAAAAAAAAATCTATTTAAATGATTGTAGTATCAGGGAAATTTGTCATTTGTAGGTACAAAGAATTAATAATCTCATAACACAGTGAATAAAGTAAATAATCTAATACTATAATGGCTTAATATTTAAAATGTACAGTACTAACAGAAATAATATATAAGAATATTCATTATTAAAATTATTATAAAATATATAACTTACCACCGAAATGTTCATGGTTTTTACATTGACTGCTTATGATACAGACCATAGCAAAGATCAGGAGCACACACACACTCAAAGCTACAGCGAGGGAGATCACTGCAGGATCCACAGATCTCTCTGTTACACAGTAAATATCACAATATCACTAGTGTACAACAAGAAAATCTGATACCATTAACTACATATTATGTTATGTTTTTTACAATATATTCTATCAGCATAACATTATTTTTCCTACCCAGATTTACCCGTGTTCCGTTCCCAAAAACGAGTTTCCCACACATGGTCACAGCGCAGTAATAAGTCCCAGTATCATTAAAACTAAGGATCTTCTTAGAGAAGTTGTACACACAGGTTTGTTTAGAAGATTCGCTCTCACACGGAAGGCTGCTGTTGTATTGAGTGTAAATGATTTGAGGATGGGATTGTGTTAAAGCAGCTCTGAACCAGAGCACTTGGAGTTCTGCAGTTCTGCTTTCAAAGAGAACCGAACACTGCAGAGTCACTGATGTTCCTGCAGGAACCGAGTCTGACACGCTGCTCTGGAACACTGACACTTTTACATCTCCATGACCTGTTCAGAGCCATGTAGATAGTGAAAGATCTTGAAATTATTTCACATATAATGCATGGAATATACAAACCATTAGATGTATAATAAGTATGACTATTAATTACAAACAAATGTAGGCACGCATATAAAAATTCTCACCTGCCACTGATAAAAAGGTTCCATTTCCAAACCTTGTTAGAAAATCTCTATGTCCACAGTAATATGTGGCTTCATCTGATGGTTCCACGTTGGCGATTTTCAAATGGAAGCCGTCTTTATCTTCTTTCTTCTCTTGCTCGATGCTGAATTTCGGTGGATTGAAATCATTTTCGTATTTGGGTTCGTGTTGAACGGTGACCATCACCCAAGGCTTCTGTCCGACTTTCTGCTTGTACCAAACGATGGAATCGGTGTTCACCTCTCCAATTCTGAAGCATTTAAGGGTCACGTTATCACCAACAACGGCAGAGATGAACGGGTTCAGCTGATCGACGCCCTTTCTGTATGTACAATCTGTTGTTCAGTCAGGAAACATAAAATATACATTTATTTCCATTTTAATACAGATTTTATTGGGTTGAAAAATATTTTGAAATCAGATCATTTTTTCCCTGAATAAAATAACAACCCTTTTCAAACTTGCTCACAAACAACACATATGAGCAGAAAACTACATCCAGACTTACCGATTTTATTAAAAAACAGGGCTGTAATCCATATCAGTGCAATCATGATCATTCTGAGGTGTACAGTATGTACAGAGTGTGTCCTTTCACTACACTGTCAGATGGTCAAACTGAGCTCATCTCAGTTTGTGCAGAAGATTTTTGACCTGAGACGTTCAAAGGAGGAGATAACTGACTGGGGCTCCTCCTCGAATGTTTTTCAGCCTTGCTAAAAAAAAGAGCAAAATTAAAAAAGAAGAAAATGAGGTGCACTTAGCTTTCGAAAACTGTGTGTGTAAAGCTGTTAAATATGAAATAAAATATGATTTTTTTTATATATATATATATATATATATATATATATATATATATATATATATATATATATATATATGAATAAATTAGCATTTCAAGTCAAGTCGGTTTTCTTTATTATTATTTTTGTACAGTACACAATGACTTGATTTCAGGACCAGGGTGCTACAAAAAAAACAATGCAGGACTACAGAAACTACAGACCTACACAGAAAGTCTTACATAAGACTTGCGCAGGACTAAAAAAGACCTACGAAGAACCATATAACACTCGATTAAGGCTACATAAAATCCAGACAGGAAGTCTCACATATGACCGTCATTGGAGTACATCAGCTTATAACAGGACTCCCTAAGAGCTACACAGAGTTATGTAAGCTTATAAGAGCTACTACAGAAGTACATAAAGCCTACACAGGAAATCTTACATATGACCTACACAGGACTACATAAAACCTACACATGACCACATAACACCAACTCAAGGCTAAAGAAGATCTATACAGGAAGTCTTACATATGACAGACAGAGAGAGACAAACTCTCCACTACACTCTTACTGCACTCTTCCTTCAGAATCACCCCTACACCATTTCTCTTTCCATCCACACCATGATAGAACAGTTTGAACCCACCTCCAATGTTCCTGGCCTTACTCCCTTTCCACTTGGTCTCCTGAACACACAACATATCTACCTTTCTCCTATCCATCACATCAGCTATCTCTCTCCCTTTACCATTCATAGTACCAACATTTAAAGTACCAACCCGAACCTCCACTCTCCTCCACTTCTCCTATTTCCCAGTCGTCTCTGTAGTCTTCTTCCTCCTCTTCTTCTCCTCTTTCGGCCAGCAGTAGACCAATTTTCATCGGCCCCCGTTGGCTAACGATACCTGTGGCAGTCGTTGTTAACCCGGGCCTCGACCGATCTGGTATGAATTTCTGATTCGTGATCCACATATTTGATTTGGCACGTTTTACGCTGGATGCCCTTCCTAACACAACCCTCCACATTTATCTTGCACTAAGAGCGCACTGGCTTGTGCAACCCTAATGGCTAAATTAAATTGAAGCTTAGATCATGTATTTTTAAATACTTTTAAAGAATATAAAAATATGTAGCTTATTAAACAAGTCATTGAGCTGTAACAGGAAAGTAATCCTATTATTTCACAGCACTGTGAGGTGGTAGCTGCGTGGTTAAGGTTTTGCGTTACTGATAGGAAGATTGGGGGATCAAGCCCCGGCACCACCAAGCTGACACTCTTGGGGCCCTTGAACAAGGCCCTTAAATCTCTGTGCTCCAGGGGTGCTGTGTCATGGCTGACCCTGCACTCTGACCCCAGCTTCCTAACATTGCTGGGCTACACAAAGAAAGAATTATACTGGGTGGAAAGGCAGTGATATAAATAAAAATTATTTTATTGTGAATTTAGTCCAACAACAAGAAACCTGACGAGAGTGAATGCTATTTGTGATTCCTATTTTTAGTGCAAGAGTCAGCCGCAGTTCAGCTTTATTCACTCAGAACTGATATTTGTGATAATGTGATGTGCTTTATACAGTCTTTCTGATGTCAGAAGCAGTGTCTCAGTGGTTGTGAAACTTTGAGATAATTCAGCTTTCAGTCTGAACAATCAACAAAAACACATCTGAATAAGAAACAGGACCCGTAAAACAAAACGAATGACATTGAATCAGGGTAAAGGTCAAATTTAAGTCACAGAAGGACGTCGCACATCAGAATATATAATATCTTCAGTTTGTTGTGTTTTTCCACGTCCTCTTTTGGTTCTTGTTTTGGTGAAATGTAAGGCAGCGTAATTCAGCTCCACATTCTGGTCACAGTTCTGCAGCAATGGATATAAAATCAAAAACATATCTAATGATCAGCATAAGTGCAAATCTATCCATTCATTAAATCATATAACAGCACATCCTGAAATGTACCTGATTGAGCCTTTTGTCTTTCTTTGAATCTTGCTTGAGCTTCACTGTATAAAACAAAAACAAATTTTTTTTAACAATTGGATCGCTAGGACGAGACCTAATTCTCATCTACAGTCAAATTTTTGCTTCTCATTTCCAGAAGGTGCTGATTAATTGTCTATAACAACAACTCTAACAGCTACAAATCACAGGTTTATATCAATTCACTATTAGCAAATTATGATATACAGTGTAACCTTGATACTCGCAGGGGTTACGTTTTATGACCCCTTGCGAGTAACAAAAAAACGTGAGGTTTTGACTCTCCTTTTGATGATTCCTTTTACAAGGGGAATTGTACATGTACTGTAGTGTAAACTCAACAAAAATGTTTAATTCGTTTCGAGGTTCCACTGTAATACATTATTGTTCTCATAGTAAAATGTGTAGTTTTTATATATATATATTATGTTACTATATTACTATATAACTACATTACTCCAAATGCCAAATGCTCCAAATATTTGTAATTGTTATGTAAAGTTTTTTCTGAGGAGATTTGTAGCAAATTTATTGATATAAAAGGAGTTTCCAGTGTCAATGCTTTGTAACAGCCAGAGCTAAAATTATAACTTTATGTTTTCTGCCATGAGAAAAGACTTTAGGACATAAAGATTTAATATTTTATGGGTTCCCTATAACCTGTCAAAAAAAAGACTATTTGTATTAATAAACATTGTAATTTTTGACAAATTGTTATGGAACTAGAGGAACTAATACATCACATCATCATATCACCTAATAATTCATTTTCCAATAACACACTATAACCTCTATATACATTTTATTATAACAAATTAGTACATGAATGGGTTATAAGTGTATATAATGGAAATCTAATATTATAAAAGATTTATAACAATGTAATGACCTTACCCATAACCATGATTCTGACTTACCCGTGGATTTTTCATAATTTCTTTTTATTTGGAAAATTAAAGCACAGATCACGAGCACACACACTCCCAAAGCTACAGCAAGGCCGATCACCACAGGATTCACAGATCTCTCTGCCACACAGTAAATATAACAATATTAAATTACCGCTACAACATAGAAAGAAAAAACCTGACAATCTCAGGAAGCAGAAAAGAAATCTCAAATGAACTTTTTTGCACTGTAATCTATTATGTCTTTATAAAACCTCACACGTCTTACCCAGTTGTCTCTTTTTTTGTTTTTGTATCTATAAATCCCAAATAAAATTCACAAGTTGTTCACTAACCAAACTTCTCCAGTTGTACTCGTGCTCCATTCCCAAAAATGATCTTCCCACACAGGACCACAGCGCAGTAGTAAGTCCCAGTATCATTGAGGCTGAAGATGTTCTTGGACAAGTTGTACACACAGGTGTGTGTAGAAGATTCACACTGAAGGCTGCTGTTGTGATGAGTGTAAATGAGTTGAGGATGGGATTGTGATGGAGCAGCTCTGAACCAGAGCACTTGGAGTTCTGCTGCTCTGCTCTCAGAGAGAACCGAACACTGCAGAGTCACTGATGCTCCTGCAGGAACCGAGTCTGACACACTGCTCTGGAACACTTTTACAACTCCATCACCTACTCAGGGGAATAAAGACAGTAGAAAAGTTAAGTTTGTTATATTATATATTTGGATCTTCTCAATATAGATCTTCCTTAACATATGAAATATCAGATTATTTATTATAAGAATAACCAAATAACTACATGTACTGAAATTTATGACTCTTCTTAAGGAACCATGGTTGGTGTGACACTCCAGAGAGAAAATACACAATGGATTCTATTTTAACAATTAGTTTAAACAATACAATTATCTATTTATTCATGTAATTTCTTAATGTGTTATTAATAATGACATTATTGCAATTTAATTATTATGCAATTTAATTAATTAAATACAGTTTAGGAACCATCCCCAGCCACTCTTAGTGCCGGTCCCAAGCCCGGATAAATTGGGGAGGGTTGCGTTAGGAAGGGCATCCAGCGTAAAACATGTGCCAAATCAAACGTGCGGAGGATCCGCTGTGGCGACCCCTAACGGGAGAAGCCGAAAAGAAACTAAATACAGTTTAGGTGTCAACTCGTAGATGACAAATTGTAGTAACATTACAGCAATATGCCATTTCTGTCTCGCAATATTGTTTGAGTGTGCAAAACTGAAATCACTGCAACCATGTCATCACAAAAAACACCCAAAGGAAAGGCAGTGTGAAGAGATTTCATAATGTTTTGTGATCTTTGCATTATTATACATTTTTATTACACATCAGCAGTCAGTTACATGTTTGAAGAGTAATAAAATAACAATAAACTGTAAGTCTAATATAAAGTATATAAAAGTAATAGATGTATGATCTAAGGAATTTTTTTTAACACATCACGCCATACATTTTTTTCTCAAACTTTAACATCCTGCAATCAGTAAATTAAAAAGAGGATTGAATTTTGTTTGCTTTCCCAGATATTGAGTAAGTCATAGGTAACATGTTGCTTTAATGGAATTCAGTTTCAATGATTGTAATTTACATAAATTCAGCCAACTATTGTAAAGTATATAAAATTTGCAGGTCAAACCCACCATTACAAACATTCTGGCTTTCTGTGAATTTAAGCCTTAAAATAGTAAAATAAAATCTTGAATCATTGAATTATTAAGTTAACAATATAAAATATTAAGTCTGAATAAAGTCAATAAAGGATTTCATAAAAAAATGAATTAAACTAAGATAAAATTCTCACCTCTGACTGATAAATACGTTCCATTTCCAAACCGTGTTAAAAATTTTCTATATCCACAGTAATACATGGCTTCATCAGATGTTTCCACGTTCGCAATTTTTAAATGTCCGTTCCTTTGATCTTCTTCGATGCTGAATTTAGGTGGTTTGAACTCGTCTTCGTAATTGATATCGTGTTGAACTGTAACCATTACACGAGGTTTTTCTCCGGCGTTTTGCTTGTACCAAACGATGGATCCGGATTTATCCGCTTGCAGTCTATAGCAGTGCAGAGTCACATTATCACCAACATCAGCTGAGATCATTGGGTTCGGCTGGCTGATGTCTTTCATCTGTGCAAATACTAATAGAAAAACAGCTAGAGTACAGCACTTTCTACAGCGCAGTAGAAACCTAATACTGTGGCTTTCATGAGCTAAATTATATGTGATCAGGACTGATGGCCAGATAGTAAAATGGTTGTACAAAACAATGTATTGCATTATTTTAAGTATAATGTTGAACATTTAACATTGAAATTTCATGATAATTTATAGAATACTTTCAGCGCAAATAAAACTTATTTCTTACTATGTATTTTTTACTTTTTATCTTATATTTTATTATATAAAATGTTTAATAAAGAATCTGAAAAAACTTAGAATATTAAACTTTTTGATCAAAACAGTTTTATCTGTTTCAAATTTTGTTTAAACAAAAAGTTAGTTTTATTTATCCGTTTTAATTTAAAGTAAACTGTACATTTAAAATTGGATAAAAAAAAATTAAAATTTAATGAATGTAAAAATTGTATCATAAAGTGTAAGTACATTTCTCTACTTTAGAGTTTTCCCCGTGCTGACCCTTTATCTCAAAACTGCTTCTGTTGTAAGAGAACCTTACAGTGCTAAAGTCAATCTGTTTCTCCTCGTTCTTTATTATTTCCTCAACTATTTGCAGTTAAAAAAGCTTTTTCTTATCGATGCACACTTACCAATTTTATTACAAAACATTGATGTAATCCATATCAGCATCATCATCTTGAGTCTGTGACCTGTGTTACCCATGCCCTGGTCAAACTGAACCTCACCTCAAATCTTACATCCAGTCTATTTTTCTAACATACAATCGAGCCCAGAGAGCTGGTTGTACTCTGTGGCTCCTCCTCAGATTTTTTTTCTACTTTAACACCTTTTACGTATTTTCAAATTGTAAAGGAAACACACAAAAAAAGGAAAAACCCACAACAGGTCGCCGAGCAAATACTTCTTTATTTTCCAACATGCGACTAATATTTGAGCAAATCAAGCACGTGTTTGCTGCATGATTAGTTAACTTTTTTTTTTTTTTTTATCAACTAAATAAACAGACAATTCCATAAATAATTATGTAAATAGAACTTAAAAAATAACAATTTTGCTGTCTATTAGTTTCTGTGCAATAATATATTGTCACTAGCATTGTATTAATAATCGGGATTAATTATTTGATTTAAAAAGTAATTCATTAAGAAATTCATTTTATTTAGTTTTATTTAATTTTTCTTTAACATCAAATTTTTTTTAGCTAAAAACATTTAAGAAAATGTAATAAAATCGATATGTCATCATGTTTAACCAGTAAGAACACTTATGTTGGCCTTTGGTTTCCAGATGATGAATCATTTCAACAAATAAATTAGAAAAACCATACAAAATTATTACAGATTCAATTATGGTGCACAGCATCAATATTTTAACTGTAATAGTGTTTAAAAATAAAGAATATCAAATTGCATATTTTACACTATTTGCACTTATCTTATTTTTTCCAACATTCAATTTGGAGAGATCAGATTAAATATAAACATGCTGAACTATTTGGTTACTTGACCATGTGGACTCTCGATTATCACACCCATATTTGCATGTTTAACATCCCATAGGCCATTCATCCCATTCCAGCCTTCATGGGAAGGCTCTCCATTGGTTTTGGAACACCATTGTTGAGATTTATGCACCTACAGCACATTTTTTTTATTTCCATTTCCTAAACGCTAACTATGAACAAACCCTTTCCTTTACCAACAGCACAATGGGTTCAGTGGGAACTACTCTATATATATATTCTTGTCTCGAAAAATTAATTCTTGCTTTATAATAGCTGGAATCTGATAAAAAAAATTATCCAATGACAATTTTTCCTGGTTTAATGAAGATTGGAGCTTGGAGTTAGTGACTGAATAATATTAAGAAGAAGATGATACATAATTGCGGTATAGCATTATTAAGGTCAGCGAGGTCAATCTCACAAGATAGATAGATAGATAGATAGATAGATAGATAGATAGATAGATAGATAGATAGATAGATAGATAGACTTCACTGTAACCAATATATAATTAAATCCAGTTCAATAACTACATACACATTTAAAGTAAACCTGGATAACTGTTGAGTTTTATAAATATAAAAAATGAATATGTTTTCTGCGAATATTTCCTCTTTTTCTGAATTACGATCTGAAATATGGGATATGGGTATGAGTGAAGTTTTTTCAGGCCTTAATACGGCTCCTCCTTCAGCATTGTGTGACAGTAACCAATCACATTCTCTCTCTCTCTCTCTCTCTCTCTCTCTCTCTCTCTCTCTCTCTCTCTCTCTCTCTCTCTCTCTCTCTCTCTCTCTCTCTCTCTCTCTCTCTCTCTCTCTCATTTTACTTCCTCCACCCCCTGCATCTGAGTACCGTAAAAATTAAAAAGTCAAAATTTCATGTCATAAAGAAACATTTATAATTCAAACCTTTTCTGGAAATGAGCTATAATTATGAATTATAGTTAAAGACACGCACAAATATATATTCTTACATTATTTAATAAATGAATCAAATAAATGTTAATGCATGCGTTTAATATCCATATAAATATTCATGAAATATAATAAACAGCACTGGACACAGAATATTGTATCTTTTATCTTTTTACAATAATTTATTTTAGTATGTACAAGACATAGATTGCATACGTGTGTATGTGTGTGTGTGCATGTGTTTGTGCACTTGGCTGCATGTGGTTTTAAAGTGTGTGTAGTGGTTTTGTAGCCCTGTTTGTCTCTTTGCTGCTTCACACACACACACACACACACACACACACACACACACACACACACACACACACACACACACACACACACACTGCAGATCTGAATGTTTCTTCTCTGCAGGCCGCTTTGACCGCCCGAGTTGCTTTTCTCAGAAACACCATCAGTTTCTCACCTCGCAAACTTTCCACAGGATGTGTGGCTATTTTTGTTTGTCTCAATCCACATCGTTGATTTTTTTTTCCGTAAGATACATGATGTAAAATTAGAAACATTATATAGACGTAATATAGATGTGTAATATTGTAACTTCTGAGATCTAAAGCACCAGATTTCACCCTGCACTTTAATCTAAACTAAACACACAGCAGCACGAATCTCAATTAATGGGTAAACCGGCAGATATGAAATATATACACACTTCAGTGTCCCAATGATGCTACTCAAAATTATCAAATATTCTGACATGCAGAAAGTCTGAAGAACATTTATTTTATATATAAATGTATTGATAGAAAATTATAATGTGCTGTTTTTTAATTTATAAAAAAATACAAAAATAAATAAAATAAATAAACAAATAATAATAATATAAAAGAGAATTAAACCCACTCAGGAGGTACTTCTGCGAGGTAACTAACTGCCTGATTAGTTTTCTGTAACAAAGTGTCGCCTTATTTATAAAATTAATTATTATCCACGTTATAAACACTGAGATACATAAATATAAAGCTAATTATCAGCGGGTTACTGTGCATTTCTGTGCATAACATAAAATGAATGAAATTTCAATAGAATGAAAAAAAAAGATCGATGAGACATAATGGATACACATTTTCTAAAAAAAAAAAAAAAAAAAAAGATAATAATAATTTAATAAATATAAAGTGGTAAAAATGTTGGTCTTAAATCGCAGCTAGACTGAGTTGAAATCCCAGCTATGTAATGAGATAAATGTAAATTGCTCTAGATAAGGGCATCGTCTGAATGATGTAAACTGTACATATTTGTTGGTGAAAGACAAGAAATTAAAAAAAGGAGCAAACACACATTAAACTCAATTCAAAATTCTTAGTGTTTTAAACACATTTCATATGGAATTAACAACATATTTGTACATTGCAATAATAAAAAATGTCCAAATCCGAATGAAAAATAAACTCACAGTACACGGAAGACAGTAAAACAGATTGTGTTTTAATAACATCCTTAATTACGATAAATCAGTCAAAATTTCTAATAAAATTCTGCTTTCAATAATCTATTATTTGTGTGTAATATAATATAGTGTGTGCATATTGTTTTTGTTGTATTCACTGTGCGGTATGAATCTGTTTGCTCGGGTAAACAGGAAGGTACAGCGAGCAAAAACCACACTGAATGTTCCACACCACTCTCAGCTTTAACTTTCCAGACCTGGTCTGTGTGTGTGTGTGTGCAAAAGCCGTGATGGTTAACAGCTTCTTATGAGAGTCAGAGCTGTGAACAAATATCACAGGGCCGAGTGCAAAAGTTTTAACTCCCTTATTAATTTTTACCAGATAAAATGTATTATAAGTAATTGTGTTATCAAATGTACGTAAAAATAAATTCATAAATTAAAAAGTAATAAATAAAATAATAAATAAAGTGTAAAAAATATATGTGAAAATTATAAAAGATTTTTTGGGATTTTTACATCTACATAATGATTCATTAAAATTTTGCATGTGTGTCTGTATAAAATTCCCCTCTTTCTCATATATATATATATATATATATATATATATATATATATATATATATATATATATATATATATATATATATATATATATATATACACACACACACACACACACACACACACACACACACACACACACACACACACACGCACGCACGCACACACACACTAACACTGTCACAACATCTATACTGATATGAATATTAACTGCGACATGTCTGTTCATGTGTAAGTGAGGAACAGTCACTAAACATTCTCACCCCTGCTGCACATCAGGTCGAGATCCAACAGCAGCTCAACAACCTGCTTCCTGGTTTGATGATTATGGGTGGAGCTTCTTATAATCCACCAGATCAAACCCTTCACACTTTTTCTTTCAACAGCTGCCGAGTCGCCGTAGGGCACAAAGATCTTTAATTATTTGTTCTGCTCTTATCCTCAGGGGGCCATTTTTTTAAGAAAAGTTCTGTGTGAACTTGATTCCTTCTTTATTTATGTTTAGAAAAACCTAATAACAGGAGAACTAATGTTGTTAATGTTGGATGTACTTTTCACTGGTTGATCATCCACTTCCGGGTAGTAACCGAAACTTCATTACGCCACACATCAGGGCCTGAATCTTTTCCGCGCATCGTGTTTAATTGTTATACAAATATATATACACAAAATATACCAATCCACTATGATATCTTTATGCATGTTCTGTTTGTATGTTGTATACCAAGTGTGTGTGTGCCATATTCATTTCTTAAACTTGAGTAACACATGTTTTGTCTTGTACTGTAATCCTGAAGGCATGACAATTCATCTTACTGAAAAAACAAAAAAATTCTAAGAAGAATATAAAACAGATCTGCCCTGACATGACTTGAAGCTTCAGCACCGCCCTGTAACTACAGAATAAACCCAGAGTAACCCTTCATGATCACCTAATATAGCTCCATCATCTAGAGGTCTATATAGGGAAAGTACTGCACACACACACACACACACACACACACACACACACACACACACACACACACACACACACACACACACACACACACTGGCTCTTTTTGTAGTCATTAGGCGGTAGGTTTTGCTTCTTCCTCTTCATGTATAAAGAGTTTTATTCTATGAGCTTTTGTTGCACCACACTGGCGCCATCTACTGACATAGGATTTGTTTTCTGTATCTCCAAATAACTAATTCAAAGAACGTAACATTTAGTCATTTGTTGCGTGTTTGTATCAACATTTCTAAAATAATTATTTATAGATTGAAATTAAGAATAAAACACATTCGGATAAATTAAACGATAATGGTGATAATTATTAAAACTATTAATGGTAATAATTTGACTGTGTATCGCATGGAAAAACATACATTATTACTACTGCAACTATTATACTACTACTGATACTTAAAGTAAATATGTCTGCCAGCTGTAAAATAAGAGGCCCAAGCACTCGGCATGCGTACATACAGCCAGTTCTTCCACAGATGAACATATCAATCAGGCTTAATTCTTCTAATTCCAGGTTGGTATTTGGGTAATAGCAGACATGTTTATAGGAACTATTCATCATTAGAAAGCTGCAGATTAAAACACTAATAATATACAGACTAGATTTAAACCTAATCATGCAAACGGTTCCTCGGAAACAGCAATAATGGTGGTCCCTCATTTAAAAATCTATAAATTACAGTGCTGTAAATAAATCTGTTTTTTAAATTTTAAAGCCAATCAATTTGCTAAATAATGACACACTCTCTCTGATATTACATGCACTCTCCCCACCATAGCCCTAATACAAATGATTAACAGTCAAAGTGAGCAAATCATTACATCTCCATGCAGCTGCTAAATATTTACTTACTTTAGATACAATTGTTCACTGTCTGTACACACCCAGTGAACTAGTATGAGAAGTGCAAAGCCACACCACACCACACCACACCACACCTCTCCTGCTATTCAGTAGTCATGTCATTTGTTACTGCCAACACGTTCTGAGCTACACGGATAATCAGAAACAACTAAAAGAACTGAATTGGAGTAGGACAACCATGGATCTATGGAGACTAACATTGATCACAACCCTGTGGCTCTTCAGTAGCCTGAACCTACAACATGTATCTGCTTTTAACCTGGATAATACCAACGTTCTGAGGAAAAGAGGAGATGCTGGGAGTCTGTTTGGATTTTCTCTTACAATGCACCATCAACTCAAACCTGCTGATCAGCAATTGTGAGTTCATTTCCATGGGAATCAAAAACACCACATCAGCAGAGAGATAATATGCCTGAAATTCAGTGTATACAGTATATCAACAATCATCTGCTGCTGCTTGCCTGCTGAATGGTGAAGACATTTTCTGGTTTTGAAGATGTTTCTCCATTATCAGAAGGATTCAGAAGAGTTGAACTGCGTTTGTTAAGATGCAAATAATGTTGTAAATACAATATAACTTTATGCACCAAAAAATTTCCAGAGAAATGTGTTATATCTTTACAGAATTAGTTTTCGGTAATAATGAACATTTCTGTTACAGCTTTAATATGATGTATTTAAACTCACTCCCCCTAAAGGCATGCTTTATATATATATATATATATATATATATATATATATATATATATATATATATATATATATATATATATATATATATATATATATATATATATATATATATATATATATATATATAAAATTCAGAATTTTTCTTCCACAGCTACAGGGGCACAGTGGCTCAATTCTTTACCCTGCACCTCTGACTTTGGGGGTTTGAATCTTGCCTACTTCCTGTACATTTGGAGTTTGCATTTTCTCCCCATGCTATAGTTGTTTCTTTTGGACACTCCGGTTTCATCCCCCGGTAAAAAGACGATGCATTGTAGGCTAATTGGCATTTTCCAATGTGCGTAAGATTGTGCCCAGCAGTATTTTGGCACTTAGTCCAGGGTGTCACAACCTTGTGCCTCCAAGTTTCCTGGGCTTATTCCCCATGATGCTTACACAGGCTTCCAGGAAGCGTCCAGAGGCTCTAGGTTTATTATCAATCAATTTAATAATTATACTACATTGTTGTCATAACAAACAAAACATGTCTGACCTCAGCTTGCTGGTTGGTGCGCCACATGCGAAAGCCTTACCCATGCAGAAAGCCAACATAACCGGAGGTCTGTATCGCTGTAAAATCACAACGAAGAGTGACGACTGTGAACGGATTCCTGTAGACACTGAAGGTCGGTTTTATTCTCCCATCTAAATTAATATTCTGATTTATATCCATCCTTCTTACTATTTATAACACATTGACAGATTCAAAACCAGGACAGGGATTAGACCATCGGGAAAACCAGTGGATGGGAGTGAATGTGAAAAGCCAGGGTCCAGGAGGAAAAGTGGTGGTGAGTTAATCCAAACACAGTAATAATTACACTCAGTTTTCCGTTAATAACAGAGATGAAATTTACAAATTGGATCTCAGACCTGTTGAAAGCAGTATCAGGTAAAATAAAATAGACAAATCGTCTCCTGTTTTTATTATGTACAACAATCTTTTAAATATTGTATTGCACAATACATAGAAATGTAATTAATAAAGAAAATCCATCATCTTAATATTGAGTCCTGATGAATTTAGTTGGAATTCATCCATTTAGGTTTGCGCTCACCGCTACCAGCAGTGGATACATGAAAATCAACTGGTACTGGGCAGATGCTTCATCTTGGAACAGAACTTGGTCGTTGAAGACACGAGGACCTTCTGCCGCAATCGGCCCAAAGACAAGGACCTGTTTGGTTACTGCCAGCAGGGCGTCTCTGCAGCTTTTACCAAAGACAAGAACTACATTGTGTTTTCAGGGCCTGGTGCATACGACTGGAAAGGTACACCACAGATGGGATTTTATGCATCTAGAAGATTTGGCCATAAAATGTTATTATTACATTATTATTATTCTTCTGCCAAAGGTTACTATACACTCTTAAAGTACAAAATGTTGTAGTACAACAGCGACAATTTCATGAAATTGTGTAATATTTTTACAGACTTTTCTTATCTCTGTCTATTTTAACTGGCTTTTAAACAAGGTGTGGTTACATTATTCTTCAATAACTCTTTATGTCAGACATTTTTAACAGTTTGTTTGACTTCCTTGATGCAAACAAGAAATTATATTCACCTCCTGACTCTAAGGTACTGTCCGCATGGAGCCTATTGAAAACTTTCTTCTGGATTCCTATGAAACCGGAGACCAGAATGCGTTTAATGAATGGCGCATTCCTCTGACCCTCAGCAGCTATTTAGGTGAGATGGCAATGACTTTTATTGGTTGTCAAAAAAATAAAAATAAAAAAATAATACATTTTCCAGATACCCGATTAATTAATTTAACTGAAACCCGATAATCGATTGCAAATAACCAAAACCAATAGTTTTTTAAATGATTATTGTTTTAAAAAACAAACATTTGATGTAAAATAAGACTGTACTTTATTACAAAAATTACAAATAAAAAAAGTGCTTAATCATAAAAATGTGCTAAAGAAATACATGAATTATATTAATATATAGAGAAAAATAAAATACATATCACTCAAAATAAATAAAAACAGTTACATAAAAATAAATAAAAACAGTTACATCCAAAGTAGAAAAAAAGACATTTAAAATAAACAATATGTGGTGTCAGTAATTCACCTCTAGAGGCCGCTCTCGTACTGTATAACGCAACCCAGAAAAACTATCGGTATGGATTTTTGCCGATAGGCGATCGTTCAGGCAATTAACTATCGGTGTTGATTAATCAAAAAACAAAACAAACAAACAACAATGTATCGGTTGACCTCTATTGGCAATATACAAGACTATTTTTAGTCTTATACTAGAATTATAAACTGCAATTCAATAAAAGTGTATTACATAAAGAAGCTTTACAGAAATAAATCGAATTAAATTTTCACATTTATATCAATCCTTAAAGGTTTATCTCTTATGAGCAGACCAATGGGTCATTAAAAATCTCCCTGAGAGGTTATATGGAAGATACCTTGATAGGAACCATAATCAAAAGTGAATTACCATGTCAAGTTCAAGTCAAGTCAAGTTTATTTGTATAGCGCTTTTCACAACAGACATTGTCTCAAAGCAGCTTTACAGAAAACAAGTTCTGTGTTGTGACACCAAATGACCATTTATTATAGTTCTATCTTTGATGAGAATCAGGCAGGTCCAGAAAGAAGAATACTTCATACGCTTCATTAATATATATCATAACTTTTATGTTGAATTGCAATACATTTGGCATGATTTCTTTTTCAGTCCACATTTTCAATCCCACCTAATGTTTGGGGGATTTAAAGTGCTTGTAAACAAAGACAGCTGTTTAGATGCATAATCTAAATTGGGAGCCCAAAAGACATATTTAAGCATGTGTGTAACCTGATTCTGAATATGCATAACTTTCCTTGTGTCATTAATTGTGATCACCCATAGTGTCCTAGCAATCATAGTGCCACTATTATAATGACACGTAATCTATGATATCTCATCCACAGTATCATAATTACAGCCATAGAACATATTGGCATATTGTTCTTTCATCTCTTGCACTTTTCCAGGTTTTTCTTTGGACTCTGGAGTGAATCTTCTTAAAAAAGGAGAGCAGGTCATAGTCGCAGGAGCACCACGTTCCAATCTCAGTGGTGAGGTTTTGTTCTTATATCCTGAAGCTGTGGAGGATCAGAGAAGTCTACGTATAGCTCACGTTCTCCAAGGCCCGGGTCTGGCATCTTCTTTCGGGTACTCGTTGACTGTATTGGACCTCAATGCAGACGGGTAAGATGTCTAGAGCAAGAGATCGGTACTCAGAAGACTTGCTCTAGCATGTCGGGTTCTTATTTACTTCATTATTATGGTTGGTGACTCATACATCTTAATTCCTAGCAAAGTATATTTTTATTAATGATAGAGATCCAAAAAGACCTTCTGACGTGAGTACACATTCAAATGATGCATAAAAATTCCACTCAAAATATTTCCCAATATGACGTGGGGCCGCCTTCCCGTGGGCTCACCACCTGCAGGAGGGACCGTAAGGGACGGTGCTGTGAGGATTGGGCAGCAGTCGAAGGCGGGGGCCTGCTTAGACTGCTGCCCCCGCGACCCGAATTACGGATAAGCGGAAGAAAATGAATGAATGAAAAAGGATGAAATGAATGAATATTTGCTGTGTAATTTGTTTCTATAGTGTTTTTTGCTGGTAAAAGTATGTTATGTGATGAATTTCATGGATTTATCCTGCTTGAGTGAAATATTCATGAACAGAACTGGGCATGCCTGTAAAACAACTGACTACGCAAAACTATTCTTCAACATCTCACCAAAATTAAAGTCCTCACTATTGCCAGAAAGAAATTACTCACATGGAGAAAAGAGCTAAATAACCATAAATTGTTAATCTCTTTAAAACTCTTCCTAAATCTTTTAATGAATCTTGGGCTCCTTTAAACCTCTTCTTACCTCTTTAACTTGATCCTCTTTGCACAGCTGACAAAACAAGCATTTTTCCCTTTTATTTCTTCAGAGATTTCTTCTAGCAGTAACAACCCCTTTTTTTTATTCTTAATAAATATAGTTTAAGTATCTATCTGTCTGGACAAATGTATTGGGACACCAGATTTTCCTCACGTCCCAACCAGATATGCTGCTTCCCCAAACTGCTACTACATTATTCAAAGAACACAATTGTCTTTGGATGCATTTCGTGGTATTACATTTTCCTTTCGCTTAAACTAGTAAATCTGAACCTGTTCCATCATGATAATACCCCTGTGCACAAAACCCACTCTACGAAGATCTGCTCTCCATGGGTTGATTTGGAAGATCTCCTGCTATTGAGCTCCAACCCTACTGAACACCTTTGGGTTGAATGTGGATGCCCAAGACCTCCTCACCTCACCTACATCAATACCTCATTTTACTAACACCCTTGTGTCTGAATAAGAACAAATCTCCACAAAATCTAGTGGAACATCTTCCCACAAGAGTGGAGGTTATTGTAAAAGAAAATGTTGACTGGCAATCACAGTTTTACGACACTAAACACCTTTCTGCTGGTTGCTTTACCAGATGGGACGATATTGTGGTTGGTGCTCCTCAGTACTCATCAACGGACATGGAGGCAGGAACCGGAGGCGCTGTTTACGTCTACATAAACCGCCGAGACGGGCAAAACTGGGACAGATTACAGCCAGACGTTCTTATCGGCAACAAAGACTCCATGTTTGGACTAGCGGTGGCAAATATTGGGGACATCAATCAAGATGGATACAACGGTTTGCATCAGAAAATGCACTAAGACACTCATCCTCATGCCAGACTCAGTGAGACATTGTTGACCGTTGTGTTTATTTAAGTCATTATAATTTACTATGCTTGCTTTTGACAGATTTTGCAGTTGGAGCACCTTACGATAACGATGGTGATGGAGCAGTGTACGTTTACCTCGGCAAAACCGGGCACTTTTTACAAAAAGAGAACCAAGTAAGTAAAAACTATGTATTCAGATAGAAGTTGGCTTGTTCATGCAGAGACCAACAGTAATCTATAATATATTTATGTAGGTATTACAGGGTAAACCCCATCAAATTAAGCTGTTTGGTTATTCCCTGGCCGCAAACATGGATATAGACGGTAACGGCTACCCAGACTTAGCCGTGGGCTCACTTTCTGACACCGTCCTTGTCTACAGGTAATACACAAGCTTCAGATATCATTCACACACATCCTTTATCCTGCATAAATGGCTTGTTTTATGAAAAAGTATTTTGTAATAATTTTCTGTTTAAGGTCTAAACCAGTAATTAGCATTGAGAAATCCTTGACATTAGCACCCAGTGAAGTGAACTTCCAGGAAAAAGACTGCCAGAAAGGTCACTGGTGAGCGAAAAGCATTGTTCCAATTTGTAATCTTTATTTTGGACTTTTTGGAATTTGGAAGCACTTGTGTTTGTGTTTGTGTTTTTTTTTTTTTTTTTTTTTTACTGAATGTACACCTTTAAACCTTTCAGCATGATAACAGCTGAATCCTGCTTCTCTTACACGACCTATCCAGAGACGTATAACCCCAGACTGCGTGAGTAAAATATTGTTTAATTTTAAAACCTAATTTCATTTAATAAAACATTTTTGGTTCCCTGTTTAGTCTAAAGCCAGGGACACACTGTGCGACTTTGATTCCTCTAATTCTAGACTAAAATCTGTAGTCTTCACTGGTCATTTCTCATAATCTTACACTCCAGTGCTCATGTTAGTTCTCACTCTCCAGTGTTCTGTATTGTTTAAAGACTATAATCACACTCTTGATGTCACCCAAATGAGGATGGGTTCCCCTTTTGAGTCTGGTTCCTCTCAAGGTTTCTTCCTCATAACATCTAAGGGAGTTTTTCCTGGTCACAGTCACCATGGCTGCTCATCAGTGATAAACACACCTCGTTTACCTTCACTGTTAAATTCTGTAAAGCTGCTTTGAGTCAATGTCTGTTGTAAAAAACGCAATAAAAATAAACTTGACTCGGTTTGTAGCCAGTTAATGCCAATTGCGATCATTTCTTCTGAAGAAATTCTGGCAGTGTCAGAAGGTTTTAAACTCTTTCCTGAAGTGTGATTCTCCTACATGACTGTCAAACTAAAAATCAATAGAGATACAGATTGTTTTTGTTTGTTTCTGGCCACCATTAGCGAGAGAACGTGGGTTTGAACGTTACGGATTGATTATGTAAAACTTCGGAAGAGTCTTTTTCTTGTGTGTGTCAGTTTTTGACTGTCGTACAGTCAGATATTATGAAAAACTGAGATCCCACAGTGTGACACTGGGAACATGATCATACAGTCTGACCATCAACAATGGAAATTACTATGAAAAATCGCACAGTGTGAACCCGGGATAAGAAAACCTTCACGCACAGCTTTATTAAGCTTCACGGCACATTTTTGGATGAAACATATGAAGCCCAAGAATGAGTAAAGAAATAATACTATTTTATAAATCCATTCTTCTTGATTTGTTTTATAAGCCTTATGATTTCCTCTGTGTGATCCTGCAGAGATTCTATATAAGCTGAATGCTGATGATCAGTGGGTTCAGGATGGTCATCAGTCACGTGTCATTTTCCAGAACAATCATAAAGGAAACATTGTGCTCCAGAAACCGGGTCAAAAACAATGTGTGCAAAGCCGCCTCCGGCTCCGGGTACTAATCTTTCTGCCTTTCCTTTCCATTTTTTGTGGAAATCTTCAAAACAATTTATATTTTTCAGATTTTGGTGTGTTTCAGTCCTGATTTAAAATGTTATGACACTCAACATTGAGCTAAAGAATCTTCTCATATCATCCTGTACCTAACTGAACTTCAAATAAGCTAAAAATATTGTATGAAATGTAGAAAATGGATAATTCGTGTTTTTTCCAATTTAATTTTCTCTTCCTTCAGGCCAACACTGAGAACAAGCTTACAGAAATCCCAGTCAGCATGTCAGTATCTCTGCCACAGAGCAGTCCTCCTCAAACCCTCAGCCGAAGCTCTTTACCTGCTCTCCAACCAGCACTCAATGATCTCCAGCCTCAGAAAAGCACAGCCAAAGTGTGTGTTAGCAGACTTTTAACCTTTTAAAAAAATCATGATTAGAACACAGCATTCAAGTTTTTTCTAATGAAACTTTCGTACATTTTCAGTTCATGTTTTTGAATCCTGACTGTGGAAGCGATAATATCTGTCAGAGTAACCTGCAGCTGCAGTACAGCTTCTGCAACAAACACCAGGACTCGTGTTCACCACTAGCCAGGTGACCGCACTGTCGTGAGGCAGTTATAATGTTTTTATTTTGATCAAAAATATGATTTTCATTATATGTAAAATAAAAATCCTCTTTTTGCACTTTTTAAGGAAATCGTTCCCTTAATAAGAGACACCTCATAATCGTCTCCATGTTGTTGTGTATATTAAAGGGAGGATGGAGTGGCAGTGATCTCCCCCGGTGCTGGGAACACGGCTCTGGAGATCACCGTAACCAATCAGCATGGAGATGACGCTCATCTCGCTCAACTGGTGGCGAAATTTCCAGAATCTCTTCCTTTATCGTCGGTCGTCCTCAAAGAAGACAGTGTAAGTCATAAAATGAAACATAACCCAATTTTAAATGAAAAAGAGTCAAATATTAATGCTGATTAGAGATGGAGGACATCAGTGTGGACCAGAATGGACTGTTTTTAATGGTGAATTTTTTATTAAAAACTTCTCCTATTTTTCAATAGAGTTTTTTTCTATAGAGTATTTTTCTATAACTGTCACTCCCAAAAGTGTTCCCTATTCTATGTGTTGAAATGTTTAACGTTTTTATCTCTCAATTAAATCAAATAAATCACTTAGGTGTGTTTCCTACAGGAACTGAACGTGCAATGTGACGTGGACGGAACTAAAACCAGAGCCGAATGTGATCTTGGAAATCCTTTCAGGAGAAATGCAGAGGTAATCTGAACGGCACTGGACCTGTATATATTTATTTTCTTAATCTGATTTTGCTTATTTATTAATAATAGGATATTGATGTTCTAGGTAACGTTTTATCTGTTGCTGAACACCGATCGTCTGAGCCCGAGCGTAACAGACGTCAACGTGACACTCAGTCTCCAGACGTAAGATGCAATATTTATGTACTTCAGTCAATTACTATATAATATAATATAATATAATATAATATAATATAATATAATATAATATAATATAATATAATATAATATAATATAATATATATATACACGTCTGTTTTTTCCTTTCAGTAGGCACCATGAAATTTTATTTGCAAATTTATTAAACCTCATTTAATCCACAACATATTTACACTATTTTCTGGGATTTAATTTGAATGCACATATAAGGACACTCGATAATAGTAACTGTAGTCGATTTATAACTTACAACTGGCGATTCGAATCATGAATACACACACCCCTTTGTGTGTCACTAATGGTGGTATAAATCCTCTCAGTTTTACACACTTAAAATTTCATGCACATTTGAATCTATAGAAATTTATTGTTATTTACATTTTGTACATTTCTTTTTTTCAGCTCTTATCGTCTGTATTGGCTATTTCCTTTGAAACTCCCAAATCCAAAAAGAGTTTCCTTGTTGTTTCTTGTAAAAACTTTCTTTTCGGCTTCTCCCGTTAGGGGTCGCCACAGCGGATCCTCCGCACGTTTGATTTGGCACATGTTTTACGCTGGATGCCCTTCCTAACGCAACCCTCCCCAATTTATCCGGGCTTGGGACCGGCACTAAGAGTGGCTGGGGATGGTTCCCTGACCGGGAATCGAACCTGGGTCGCAGCAGTGGGAGCGCTGCATCTTAACCACTAGACCACCAGGGGACCTCCTTGTTGTTTCTTGTAACTGGTTATTATCTTATTGTGCAGTAAAGGCATACTGTATATACAGGCACATTTTAACAGATATTACTTTCTATTTTTAAAAATTTGATTGCCCTCAGCTCTAATGTGCTCAGGAGCCTGTCCCGGTCTGGGAACTACTTTTTCAAAACATTCCTGCTCATGCAAGCTTAATTTAATTTACCACTGATTTCATGCTGAAGCTCAAATGTGAGAATTATTTTGCTGCTACAGGATCAGCGTGCAAAATACTTCAGAAATCGTTGCAGAGGCTCAAGTTTTCTTCGAGCTGTATCTCCAAGTGTTTGGGTAAGTACAAGTTTCCATTACAGAAAACTTAAAATCCATGTAATTATACTGATTTATAATCGTGATGTGACTGACAGCAATGCTGGTGTGTTACTGAACTCTGGACTCTCCCTGTGTAAACATGCCTGTGCAGGATTACTCACCTCTCTTACTGCTTTACTCTTTGGTTTCTGCAGACTGGCCAAACCTTCTCAAGTGTACTATGGGGAGATGAAGAAGAACAAATCGGATGTGGAGATCGGAGAACCTGTGCAGTACGAGTTTACAGTATGTTCAACAGTAGATGAATTGTTTCAATGCTTATATTAATTTCTGGTTTATTTATCAGAGTCAAAATACTTTTTAATCCACAGAATCAGTTGATGTTCTTTATAGGTGATTGTATTTGAGTTATTGAATGTTGAGTTACACTGACCGGTCATACAGTACAACTCAATAATATATATACACACCAATCAGGAAAACATTATGAGATTATAACATTATGACTGATGAAGTGAAGAACGCTGATGATCTCTTCATCATGGCACCTGTTAGTAGGTACATTTATTTATTAGGCAGCAAGTGAACATTTTGTCCACAAAGTTGATATTAGAAGCAGGAAAATGGGCGAGCGTAAGGATTTGTACGAGTTTGACAAATTGTGATGTCTAGACGTCTGGGTCAGAGCATCTCCAAAACGGCAGAAGGCTGGCCCGTGTGGTCCTATCCAACAGACAAGCTCCTCAAAAAATTTAATGGAAGGATTAAAAGAACACATTTGTGTTATTGGTTTTATTTAAAAGTCTTTCTATTTTTGCTTATTATAAATTCAGATCAGTAACATGGGTCGACCACTGAAGTCCTTCGCCTCTGCAACCCTCAACATCCAGTGGCCAAAGGAGAATAAAGAAGGCAAGTGGCTCCTGTACCTGCTGCACATCACCGGGCCCAACAACCAGAGCATCCCGTGCAGCCCAGCCTTGGAGATCAACCCTCTCAACCACGCTCAGGAGGTCAGAATTTTGTATTTACATTATTTATTATGTTTGTTTCCTCCTGTGATTTGGTTTATGACTTTACTGGTTGTGTGCAGGTGATGTCCAGAGGAAAACGGGAAGTGGGAACTGAAGCAAAAGTCTCAGCTCTCAGCACTGATGGACTCCTGTCCTTATTTGGAAGCAAAAGACATTACAAATATCTGGTAAACTCACACTTTTTTTTTTTTTTTTTTTTTTTACACGATTACATTAAGCACAGTGGAGGAGTTACAGCTTGTACTGTAAAGCCTGATGGGTGTTTACTCTCAGCATCCTTGGCAACGAAAAACAGAAGGAAAGCATTGAAATTTTCCTGTAGTGCTGATATGACATTTGCCCCAAAACCAGCAGGTTCTTCTGCCCCAGAGCCAGCAGATTACAGGTGCGCTGCTGTTTTAGAGTTTCGGACAAATCAGATTTCAGCCGTCAGATCACGTCTTGCTGTAAGGACAGCAGAAAAGAACAACATTTGCTCTTGTTAGATACAAATCTATGCTACTTGACACTGTTGCTTTAACCAGTTAGACTGCGATTTGGCCATTTAATGAGGTTAATATCGATGCTTCTGCTGGAGATGATGTATGCGGTGCAGCTGCGGCTACAGTGAAAGGAAACGTGGTGAATTGTGTTCATTGGGTTTCTTGCTTTAGTGATGACATTCATTCTCGCTGCATGAGATTCCTGTCTGTGATACAGCACTCTGTTCTACTGCGTTTCTCTATAATACTGGTAGTGGATGTTCATCTTGGTTTAATATGCCAGGATAAAATATACAGTAATATAAGAGATAACAACTAAAAACTACTAAAAAGAATATCTGGTGCATTTTAATGCTTTTGACAAATAAGAATATACAAATCATTAAGTTGAGAAATTAAAACAAATAAAACCATCATACAATTAAAGAAAGACTGCCGACTCACCTTGTCCTCTTTTCTCTGCTCTCTGCAGACATGTGATGATGAATTAAAGTGTGTGGAGCTCAGATGCCCCCTAAAGGCAGCAGACAAAACTGCAGTTATTCTGTACTCCAGACTGTGGAGCAGCACTTTGGTTGAAGTGATTCATTCATTCATTCATTCATTCATTCATTCATTCATTCATGCATGTATTTATGTATGTATTTATTTATTTTTGCTTTTGAATTTTGCTACATATTTCTTTTGTATAAGAAATCTTGAATTTTAAGGGTTTAAATAGTAAATGTGGTTTGTTGAACAGGAATACAGCTCTCTGAATTATCTGGATATTGTTCTGAATGCTTCTCTCAGTCTGGACGGATCTCAGAAGAACATCCGGCTGCAAGAATCTCAAACGCAGGTAAAATATTTAACTGTTAGGCATGTATATAAATAATGCTTATGCAATTAGATTAAATCACTGTGTGTGATTGATTGTGTTTTCTGCAGGTGAGACTTACAGTATTCCCTAAAAAGAAGCCGACGTTTCTCAGTCGAGTTCCCTGGTGGGTGATTCTGCTCAGCGTGGTGCTCGCACTGTTCCTACTCTGCCTCCTGATCTACTTCCTGTCTAAGGTAATAACACTTCATATATAAATACACATACACACATCACTATCACGCTTTTTAGTCTTTGCTGTTTCCCATCAACCATTAGAAACGTATTTGTCCTTTTCAATATTAAACAAAATGAATTTATATTTCCTCAATAACACTTGCAATTTACAATTTACCGCAGACTTAATTTTTCTCGTGCAATTTTGAAGTGAAACAGCAGCAAAAATTCTTGTAGGTAATCGTGGTAGTTATGGTGATGGCCAAAAAGGTCTTCACCTCACACCTGCTTTTTCTTCCTGACCGGTTATTAATATTGCCGTGATTCTCTACGTACTGACCAATAAGAGCTGATAGATTTTACACTTGTACAACAAAATGATATATATTAACAATATATTGACAATCACTGGTGGGCCATGCATTTGGTACCTGGGCCTTCAGTGAGGACTTACCCACTGACCAACCAATCAGAAGACGGAAAAATGCTGATGCTATTCTGGGCCAGCTAGCTGCCCTGTGAGGCGAATATGAAATCTGATTGGTTAAAGAAACATATATGCTAATAGAGACTAAGGTAAAAAGGCCAGCAGTACTGACTTTGAAGGCTCTGGGCAGATTAGATTGACATGGCAGCACATAGAGGCTGAAATCTGATTGGACAAAAAAATCTAACATCCACATACACGTACTGGAAGCAGTGCAGCCGAGAGAAACGCTACGAAAATACAATTTCATGGAACAAATATTATAATTTAGGTTGTAAATGAAGGTCAGTGGTTCTGATAGTGTTTAGGCCAGCAGAGAAGACAGCTAGACTGTAAAAGAACCTACACAGGTTTTGAAGGAGGTTATACAGTTTTTGACTGTTTATTTGACTCTCTTTATATTATACTATTATTTTAAATGTTATAATATTTGTATCATTTAATTCATGAATACATGACTAAGACAGCTACCAATAAATTCTGATGTGTATGTGTGTGTGTGTGTGTGTGTGTGTGTGTGTGTGTATAGTGTTTGCATTTGAAATACCAAGTGTGTTTCTAAACCAATTAAACCAATTATCTTGTGCTTCTGCCAAAAAACAAACAATTCTTGTGGGAAGGAACATAAGTGTGTATTTATTTTGTGCATTTGGAGTTGGACGAAGGATCTTTTTTCGTTTGACATCATTGTGTTTTTGTGTTCCTCAGCTGGGATGCCTGAACTGTTCGCTGTGCATTGAAGATAAAAACTCACCCTATTAATGAAAAACATACTACAAAATAGATGTGATTTGTGGTTCTGTCAAATGTAAAAGAAAGTAACGTGAATATTCGAATATTTTTGTGCTCTATTATGTTTTAATTCAAGTTGTGTGTGTGTGTGTGTGTGTGTGTGTGTGTGTGTGTGTGTGTGTGTGTGTGTGTGTGTGCTGTATAATATTGTTAATAGTACATTGTTGCTGTATAAACTGTATATGGTGTAACTGTTTAGCCTGTAATGAGCAATTGAGTGTGTTCTATGGAGCTAAAGGAGGAGATGAAGAGAGTAAATACATCTTTAGAGCAGGAGTGAAGATGAGGATGGTGCCTAATATAGACACAATGAGGAAGACCCAGAGGAATATTCTGTCCAACACTTGAGCCACAAACTTCCAGTCCTGCACCACCTGGAGCAACAGAAGGGCACTGTCATTAGTATCATCATCATCATCATCATCATCATCATCATCATCAGCAGCAGCAGCAGCTTTAGCAGCTGCATCAGTAACCACAATATTATATTTATTATTGTCACAAATGTGATCTTCATCATCAGTATCAGCAGCAACGTCAATATCCCCATCATCACTTTTATCATTAACATGATCGAGATTATTTACATTCACTTTTATGTCATTTGGCAGAGGCCATTATCCAGAGCGACTTACATTTATCTCATTCATATAACTGAGCAGTTATGGGGTTAAGGGTCTTGCTCAGGGGTCCAGGACTGGCAGCTTGGTGTGGCTGGGATTTGAACTCTTGCCTTTTGGAAATCCAATTTCATAAACACCAAGTTACCAATTCCCCATAATTATTATGATAATGAACATCATCATCAATAGCATTCTATTCGTCATCACCGTCATCATCATCATCATCATCATCATCATCATCATCATCATCATCATCAGTGTCATTCTCATCAATGCCATTTTTCAACATCTTCATCATCCTCATTATCCTCATCATCCTTCTCACATTTTAACATCATATATATCACAATTGTCAAAAGTGTAAATTTGCTTAATAAAGGTTTTCCTTAAAGGCTTCATAAAGAACCTTTTAGTCTACATTTATTAGTGTGTGTTAAAAACTTCAAGTTGAATCTTGGATTGTTTGGTTTTATGTTCTTCAGGGTCAGACATGTTCTAAGAGTGCACAGTAAACATTTCCTATGAGAGAAACTCCATTTCCCTGCTTTACAACTTTGCTAATGCAATCATTTATATGTGAAGAAAAGAACTGCAAGAACTTCTTTCCTGTACCTCTCTGATGAAGTTTTCCTTTCGGATATGGCGAGAGATGTATCGAACGGAGAAAGTGGCCTTTTCCAGCATGTTGACCAAAGCCTGACCTTCTCCCCCAGGGCCTGGTGGAGCTTTTCTGATGTGTGGTTTGAAGTCAGGACTATGAGGCTCTAGCTCAGGGTAAAGGTATCGCTCTGTGTGAGTGTGCATGCACAGCAGCTGAGGCAGGCGCTGTAAAAAGAGCACACGAACCCACGGTGCCATGGGATGGTAGGTGGCCGAGGACCGGTGGTGCACGTTGATGACGAACACGGTCACTATGATGGACAACGTGACAAAGATCATAATAAACAGCAGATACTCGCCAATCAGCGGAATAACCTTAGATGAAGATGGGATGATCTCCTCGATGACCAAGAGAAAGACAGTAAGCGAGACAAGCACAGAAGTGGACAGAGTCACCTTCTCACCTTCGTCTGATGGAAGATAGAACACCAGAACTGTAAGAAAGGATAGACCGAGACAGGGGATTATTAGGAAGAGTGTGTAAAAGAGAGGGAGACGCTTAAGGATGAAGGAGTAGGTGATGAAGGGGTAGGACAGTGTGTCGTCATGTCGGCTGCCTTTGGCTCCTGTGGCGCTAAGAATTTCCCATTCGCCGTTGTCGAAGAAGTCGCTGCGGTCCACCTGGTGGTTTACAAGAACCAATTCCACCATATCGCCATCATAAGTCCATGAGCCGAATTTCATTGTGCAGTTCTGGCGATCGAATGGAAAAAATGTCACGTCCATAGTACAGGCTGATTTGTAGCTGGCTGGAGGGGTCCAGGTGACTGCGCCGTTATATTTTATAATAGCTTTGGTCATGAGCGAGCCCTCAAAACGTCCGTCAGCACTGCAAGAAAATGTGAGAAGCATACAAAAGCATTCATAGGACTTCATTGAAGGACATTACATTCTAAGTAATAATGTGCATAAATATTTATTAAGGTCTAGTGATACTTTTGAAATATGGTTTTGACTTCAGAGATTAGTGCAAATGATGCAACATAACTGTCCAATTCATGTTTAAGAATAATTTAAAAAAGAGCATTTTTTTTTGTGAAATTAGAATAAGATTGAGTGAGATCTAAGAGTTTATATTTATGTGAGCCTCAGCAGACGTTACAAGGTAAGACATACTTCTCATATAGCACAATGTCAGGCAGCCAAATGCTCTCTGAAGGAACTCGGATGAAAGTGATACCACCATAATCCTCCGGGTTCCAGCGCAGTTTATAATCGGCCCACTCCTACATGGACATTTACACAAAATCGCAATAGACAGGATTTTAATTATGTTTATCATTTGTAGTTTTATTATTATTATTATCAATAATAATAATAATAATAATAATAATAATAATAATAATAATAGTTATTATCATAATACTGCTCCTCATCAAATACATTCTCATTAGGACCTATATATTAACCGGAGAAATGTACCTGCCGCAGCCACACATTAGTTGTCATAAGCTGGTTCTTCTCATCCTGTATATAGAAAAATTAACATGAAAGTTAAGCAAAATGAAAAATCAAAGCCAGCTGGTGTATACACACACACACACACACACACACACACACACACACACACACACACACACACACACACACAAACACACACACACACACACACACACACACACACACACACACACACACACACACACACACACACACATACTTATATGTATATATATAAAACACATATAGAAATAGTCCTGCACTTATCAATTATTGATATATGGCTGCCATATCCTCTGTAATAACTGCTAATAATTTCTGTGTTATAACTTTGTCAACAGAAATTGTGCTTTTGTAGAAAACTAACAATTATTTCCAGATCAAAAACACAAAATATGTTTATTAGGGGTGTAACATTGTGCCAATATCTAGATTTACATAAATAAAAATTATATTAAATATAAACCATATACACATGATACAAGAATAACCAGAAGCACCAAACTGAGCAGGCATTGTGACTGGCTTGGAGACCAAGGTCAAGAAAACCCAGTGTTTTAGCCTAAAACTGTCACTCAATTTGTCTTTTCATAAATTAAACAAATGCAGTTGCACTCTTATTTAAAAATAAAATATCTCAAATAATTTAGCATTAGCATCATCCTAAAATATATAATGATTATCTCAGTCAATCGACAGCTATTAAGAAACAATGAGATTAGGACTGGAAGGTTGGCACTGGGAAATAAATAACTTACACAACCACATGACCCTGAACAAGAAAAAGCTCTTAGAGTTGGAGAATGTGAGATGGACTAGATAGACTATATGAAGGTAAAAAGACGAGATGGAGGACAAAAAAGTGCTGGTATGGCCATTTTAAGCTTTCAGCACCATGGAGAGCAACACTATTCCAGTACAGCAATAAGAGCAGTGTCTGTTATCAAATGTATATCTTTTCTTTTTCTGTTACAAAAGAATGCTAAAGATGTCCACAGAGAATTTTACTGGGATTAAATGTGTGCATAAAAACTGGGATCCAACAACAACAAAAAAAAGGAGAAAATAAAAAAGATATGGGTTAGGACACTTCCAATTCTAGCTTAAATCAAAATGCAAATAGGAATATTTATAGCAGAAAACAGGGGGTGTGCATGTCTGAAAGTGTGTGAGTGTATGCATGTTCTTACAACATCTACAAGCTGTGATATTTTCAGACCAAAGCGCACTTTGACAGTCTTGTTGGAATGCTGTGTAGGTCGCACCCATTTCTGATAGCCCTGAAAAAGGTCCCTCAGTAGGGTGTCTTCCATCTCAGCCAAAGACACAAACTTTTCTGCAGCTACACACACACACACACACACACACACACACACACACACACACACACACACACACACACACACACACACACACACACACACACATACACACACACACACACACAAAATAGACACACTCACTAAGGGTCATTAAATGCACCAGTATCTATATCAGTGTGACCTACTGCTGCTATTTTAACATCATAAAACTCACACTGGTAATTTTATATACTGAACTTTATAATGCAGACTAGAAGACTTTGTGAAACAGAAAGGACAAATGGAAACTGTACACTTTCTCTTAATCAGCACAACTGGATCAGGCAATGACTCGATCCCAATCAGCTTTCCACTGAACATAGTGAACATACTGAAAAGTATCTCAATACCCTTTAATGCTTACTTAATTTCTTATTTTGTGATATTTGAATTGATATCTCCATATTTTCAAGTTGTCATTAATTAAGGTTGAGCCAAGGTCAGTATATGTTATGTCAGTTGTGAGATAAATGTATAAAGTCTTAAGAGAGAAAACAGGTTTATTTTAAAATTAAATCCAGCTATAAAGAAAGTCTGGAAGCAAATGAGTTGTGATTTTATTAATATATTTCTATTTTTAATTAGGTTCCTTTACCGATTTTGGGTAGAATTTTAGATTTACCTTCAAAAAATGGTACAAAATTATACATTTGCTGGAGTTAAACCCTCAAGGGTACTTTTAATATATACACTTTACCAAGTAAGGCACAATTAGTGCATCTTTAAAGCTGAAATAAAAGTAATTATGGTCCAAAATACATTCACTACATACACATTGAATGTCAACAGTGTGGAAACATGTAGTTATCATGTGAGAGACACATGCATCTTCCTTTTGTTTCTATGCAACAAAAACAACGTATGCTTTGGCTCAATGTCTTGTTGTATGGTGAAATCAGTTCCAATTAGCCACAGTCCAGACGGAACTGCAATGTGTGGAAGTATGGAATGGTAGCATGTTAGTTTTATATTTTCATTTCATTTTACACCAATTGTTATTGCCTATGGTGCGAGTTTGCTAAAAAGTTATGCCGTTAATAACAGTTTGTTGCTTGTGAACAAAAGAAACATGCCAGTGTCTCTGAAAAACCATGAAAAACTAGATGTTTCCAAACTTTCCACATCCACAATAATTCACATATTTCAGGTTAAAATACAGATCAAATATAAGGATAAAGTTATTATTTAATTCTTAAGTATTTTTCTAAAAGTGAATGGAAAGTAGTGAACCAGTGAGAAGCCATTATGCTGAAAGTCTATGAAGATAACTAATGTTAAATTATACATACCTGATATATCTGAAAAAAAAAAAGGTTATTACGTACAGGTAAAGGCAATAACCAAGGATAGATTTTAAAGGATAAAAGCTGATTTCGTCTGAAAACACATCAAACTATAAAGATAAACTAATCAGTTTCTGAAGAGATGGAGTGCTCACCTGTCATCATGGCGCCCAAAAAGAGTGAGAAAAAAGCGCTATAGAAGCCCACCAACTTCATTTCAGCCCTCAGAAACTCACAAAACATGCAAACAAATTATATTTGCATATAAAGGTGATGAAGAGGAAGAGCACAGAAAATCAGCTGAATAAAACAAGCAGATTGAGGATCTGCGTTCAGAACAAGTCCTGAGGCGAAGCGTATTGGAAAGTGGGAGGGAAGGGAGGGAGAGAAGGAGAGAGAAAGAGCGATAGAGAGAGGGAGAGAGAAAGAGAGAGATGGTAAGAGGGAGGGGGAGGGAGAGAGGGAGAGCAAGTTAGATAGAGGGAAAGGGAGACAGGGAGAATTTATTGGAAAACTGAATTTTATTATTTTTATAATAATAAAATAAAAAAAATAAAAAAAATTGATAAATAAAAATAAACAATAGGAAAAAAATGCATTTGTTTAAAAAGTATAAAACAAATAAACAAATTAATAAATAAACACGGCTTATTTATTAATTTGTTTAAAAAGTATAAAATAATCAAACAAATAAATTAATAATGAATAAGGTTTATTTATTTATTTAATATTGATAAAGCAATTGAACTATTAATAAAGCATCCATACAAACAAACAAACAATATAAAATATAAATACAAATTTGGACAAAAAAATAGAGTGTAGCTCATTTATTTATACATAAAAAAATACAAAATAAAATGAAAATCATTGTTATTGTTATCATTTTAACTTGCATTGTTTTCTTCTTCCTTCTGCTCAACCTCACGCTCTGATTATTTTTAATCTTATAATACAATAATGAACTATAATTCTAACATTTAAAATGAAGAAAAAGAACCTGTGATACATTTAAATGTAATAAATGGTTAATTCTCAGTTATAATGCATATCTATTCAGATTATTAGAACTCTGTTGCTTGCTAAATGCACTACTTGTATACCTACCTAATGTTTTCTCTTGGACCTCTATGGGTTGTTGCCTCAAAGTATTTATATATGCATGGCATAAAACTAAATCTAATCATAAGTAAAAAAGTTATTAAAAACAATTATAAAGAGTTGAAAATAAACTGGAACATTGGTGGATCATTTGAACAAATCTTATATTTCGATTGATTGGACTTTCTGCATCCAGAAATCTATTTGTTGATTTTTAGTGCAGCGACACTGTTTTAAATAAAACAAATATTCTATTTCAATGTGGCATCAAAAAAAAGTTTGTCTTTTTGCTCTGAATTTATAGTGTGTGTGTGTGTGTGTGTGTGTGTGTGTGTGTGTGTGTGTGTGTGTGTGTGTGAGTGTGTGTGTGTTTATGCATGCAAAGACCATATGTGTGCATTCACCATACAAAGACAATTAGTCTCCACAATCTCTCTGGGGATGAAACAAATTCCACATGCACACAAGCCTGAGCGTGCGTGCGTGTGTGTGTGTGTGTGTGTGTGTGTGTGTGTGTGTGTGTGTGTGTGTGTGTGTGTGATTTTCTGCTCTATTTAAAAGCAGCTGTGGCCAAATCTGCGCAACACCATTCACATTTAATTTACATATAGGAAATTTTACTGTAGATTTAGACACAAACACACACGCACACGCATGCGCACACACACACACACACACACACACACACACACACACACGCACACACACACACACACACAGACACACAGACACACACACACTCTCTTTTTATTGCTTTCTGTTATGGATGTGTTGCTGAGGGTAATTTAGATGAAACAAACAGAAAATTGCTGTCGATTAAACATCCCTCTTTCCCCCCTGATAATTACAGCTTTAATCAGTCATCCTGTATAATACACTGACTCAGAACAAGGCCTACTTCTCAAAACATCTATCTACATCTCATGTTTCTATAAGCACGTGCACAAAAAGAAAGCAGATAAAACCTTTAAATATTCATCCAGCCAGTTCCTTCAATTATACATGTTTTCCTCAAAGTGTCAACGAGATCCACAGGAGTAAGTTTTAATATTCAATCACTCACTTTCTCAAGAAGCTTTATCCTGGTCAGGGTGGTGATCTGGAAGCTGGAGCTTATTCTGGAACAACTGGGACATTTTTAGAAACTTTTCCTAAGTATTTCTCTCACACTGTTGTTGTTCTTCATATGCGTGTTTCATCATTGAACATTTAAAGGCTCTGGAATGGATGGGGTTGGTGTTAAATCTAAAATGATCTCAGATGTTGAGCAGATTTATGAGTCGCTCGGGTGCACCTGGTTCTACAACTCTAACTGACTGGATAGCCTGCTATTGTGAAAATGCGCTATAATAATCAACTTGAATAGAATCGATTTTTGCTCCTCAAAAATGGAAACACAAAACAAATGGAAAGCACTAAATAGCTAAAGGGTGGTGTCAGGCTGCAGACGCGGAAGCAGATAAAGTCCAATCATGTTCTTTATTGAGGTGCAAAAAACAAAACACTCATAAACCGATGAAAACAAAAGCAAACACAGACATCCGCTCGTAACGAAGTATCCACTATGAGCGCGAATGTCAAACGCCTAATCCCAATGCAAGTAAAGCTTTCGGCAATGAGTACTTCAATAAGGAAATGGAGTTCGGAGAAATAGCCAGCGGTGAATCCCGGCGTTTGAGCAGCCACGCGATTTACCTGCATGACAATACAACGACCGACAGCCTGTGACTCAAGAACGTGAGTTTATGTAGTCTGATCTTTCATGAGCCACAGCTGTCGGTAATCTTGGGAAGCAGCGTGACTGCTATCGAGGGGGGGCGTGGCAGGGTGAATCCCTGACAGCTACAGAGGGGGGCGTGGCAGGGTGAATCCCTGACAGCTACAGAGGGGGGGCGTGGCAGGGTGAATCCCTGACAGTACCCCCCCTCCAGGGGCGACACCTGACGCCCCAAAACCCACCTATGCCAGGCGGGCCAGGGCACTCCGAGGAAGGCCTCCTTAGACGCCTGGGAGCAACGGAGGCCTGGTGAGCATCCTCTGCGGAGAGCCGGAATGGAACAACACCTTGCAGGAGGATCCAGAACGGAGCCACGCCCTCGGTGCTGACGGGAGGCTGAGTAAAGCCCTTGGCGGGGATTGGAGCCGGAGCGCCCTCCATGGCGGGGAACCGGAACTGGACGCCAACCATGACAATGACCGGGGAGTGGAGGACGTCCCGGGCGGAGACCAGGAACGTCGTACCACCCTCTGAGGGACCTGGAGGACCGCCGTCGCCGTCAGAGAGACCTGGAGGACCGACGTCGTCCTAAAGAGGGACCTGGAGGACCGACGTCGTCCTGAAGAGGACCTGGGGGCGATCTGTCGTCCTGAGAGGACCTGGGGGCGATCCGTTGTCCTGAAGAGGACCTGGGGGCGATCCATCGTCCCGAAGAGGACCTGGGGGCGATCCGTCGTCCTGAAGAGGACCTTGGGGTGAGACATCGCCCTCTGTGGAGCTTGGATGCGATCCTTCGCCCTGCGTGGAGCTTGGATGCGATCCTTCGCCCTGCGTGGAGCCTGGATGCGATCCTTCGCCCTGCGTGGAGCCCGGGGGCGAGACGTCGCCCTGCGTGGAGCCCGGGGGCGAGACGTTGCCTTCTGTGGGGTCATAATAGTCATAATTTATGTCTAAAAAAAACTATTTGGTCCAGAAGTACACAACATAGCACTTTTTTGCTTTTCTAATTCTCCTGACTGATGCTATTTTTAGACCAGTATCTAAATAAACCAGTATCAGAAAGTATGAGGTACAGCATACTATTGGCCATCAACTGTTTAATCACGAATCACAACCGTGTCGCCGGTTCACCGTTGTTTCTTCCTTGGAGCACTTTTGATAGACCACTGCAGACCAGGAACATCCCACAAGAGCTGCAGTTTTGGAGATGTTTTGAACCAGTCGTCTAGATGTCACAATTTGTTAAACGGCTCAAATCCTTATCCTCTTCCATTTTTCCTGCTTCTAACATCAACTTGGAGGAAAAATGTTTTATTTGCTGACTACCAAATACAGTAAATCCACCCACCAACAGGTGCCATGAGGAAGAGATCACCAGTTTTCTTCACTTCACCGCTCATAATGTTATAGTATAATCATTTGATGGCTAGTTGGTGTGTATTTATATAAAAGAACACGTTTTTCACCACCTTTTAATTTCAGGGATGTTAGCAATTCGCTAAACTTTTAAAGTAATGATTCACTTCATCTATTGTATCCGTTAATGATCATAATCCTGATTAAAAAAACAAAACATGATCAAAATGCACAAATTGCTGTTTCATTTCATCTTTGCGGCTAAACATTAACTCACTTTATCTTTAGATTACAAATGTTTATTGCCTGTACACACCCAGTACATTAGTATGAGAACTGCAAAGTGTTGACACACCTCACCTCACCCCACCCCACCCCACCACACCGCTCCTCTCCTGCTATTCGGCAGGTATGTCATCTGTAACAGCCAACATGTTCTGAGCTACAGGGAATTTCAGAAAACACCAGAGGAGCACCATGGAGGAACAAAGACTAGCACTGATCATGACCATGTGGCTCTTCAGCAGCCTGAATCTACAGCATGCATCAGCTTTTAACCTGGATAATACCAACATTTTGAGGAAAAGTGGGGAACCTGGGAGTCTGTTTGGATTTTCCCTCACAATGCACCATCAACTGAAACCTACTGATCAGCAATTGTGAGTTTATTAACATATTTACAGGGGAATCAATAATAAACACCATGTTGGTTAGACGTGAATGTAAAATGTACATTTTTCTGAATCCACAGAAGTTTCTTCACAGGCTAAAGATTCAGTGAATCAGTTTTTAGCAGCTAATAGATCACTATAACTAATAAACGGCCAATTGAGTGCATACTGTACTGTATAGTATGTTCAGCGAACTGCAAAACTATTAAGCACCAATGAAGCAGACATTAATCCTAATAGTATTTAAATAGTTTCTATGTTATCAATATTGTGTGTCAAGATAACAGTGTTTATACAAAATATTATCAGGTTCCGTATTTGACACAGAAACAAAACTCCTGATATGTGCATTATATTTTACTGAATGATTTGACTAACCATTCTTACTATCATATCAGTGAGAAATCTGTAACACACCAGATGTTTTCAGATTATTTCCTGATAAATTGATCATTTTAGGAAAACTAATTTTTCAGTTCTATATAACTCGTCCATAACTTCCACAGAATATAAACAACATTCCCAGCTTCCTAATAGGCTGAAACTTGTAAATAAATCATGTCACTGTGCTGAATTTGTGAAAATAAATTAATCGATCTGTATACTGTACGTATAAAATTATTTGTTAAGGCTTTCATTGCTTATCATTAACTGGCTGAAAAAATCTTTTCCGCATTTGTTATAATAATCCTGCCGTAAAATCTTGTTTCAAAGCAACAAATATAGGAACAATTTGGTGATCACTGCTGGAGGATATGTCCATTACAAAAGTTAAGAGATTATGCAATAGATCATTTCTAAAAAAAATGTGCAAAAAACAACAAAAAGTACAATAGTGACGGCAAACCACCAGAACAGAGTCAGTGCTTTTTCATTTTTCATCGAAAGGATTTTTCCTGAGTTGGTGTTGCCATGGTGAAGGAAAACGTTGTATAATAAGTCACTCCAACATGTTTCTTACAATCTGGTGAAAGTGAAGCCAATAGATTATAATAATTTTCCTTTGGCATCAAATCATTCTGTGAGCCTTTGTGCCCTGTATAAAGAGCCAGGCTCATCCTGGAAGAGACTGCACCCAGTGCTATAGAAATATCACTCATCACAGGTTATATATGATCAGTCAGAAGAGTAGTGTATCAGTCAGTGAAACATTTTTCTGCTATATTTTCTTGAATGAATTCATATCACCGTGTATGTTCTACAGTGCAGACACTAACAAGTATCACATTGCCACCCAATTACTAATGAATGCACTGTAAATGATAATAAAACACTACATGGAAGTACAATTGGAAGTACACAGTTGTATACAACGTCTTTGAAAGCATTTGGTATCATGAAATTTTCCTATCACTTGAAAAAGAAGACCCATGCCTGTTCCAGCATGACAATGCCCCTGTGAATAAAATCCAGCTCCATGAAGTTATGCTTTACATGGGTTGGAGTGGAAGATTGTTCCTGTTGATCCTGTTATAGAGCTCTGATCTCAACCCTATTGAACACCCTATAGGATGAATGTGAAGGCTGACTGCACCCATGGTCTCCTCACCTCACCTACATCAGTACCTAACTTTACTAACATCCTGTTGACTGAAAGAATCTCAACATCTCCACAAAATCTAGTGGAACATCTTCCCAGAAGAGTGAAGGATATTATAACAGCAAATGGGGATGAAATGTCAAATAATATGTTTAAATAGGACATACAAATCTTACGGTTTGGTGTAATTCCTTTGAGTTCCTTATTCTTCTCTTTAACTCCAGTTTTTTGACAAGATGTAGATCTGGTAATGTAACAGTGTCTTGACCACATGTATAATCTTTTTAAGCTGAATTTACTGACAGAATAAGGGCATGCAAGGGCATGCAGGACCTCAAAGTGTGCCTGAGGCACATGGAAAATGATCATTGTCTGCTAGACTGTTTATCTGTCAACGTTCAGACTGACACTGACATGTTGTATTCTTTATGACATGTCTGCAGGCGCAGCTGCTTCCAAACCAAATTATACACTTTTGGCACAATTTACAATGTAGTTTGGTTTGGTTTGACACTGCATTAAATCAAATTATTGTAAAACTCTTTCAACAAATTCAAAACAATTGTGTGTCATATACAGCTGTTTTCCTTTATCACTACAAATATCCAAAATGCATAGCACTAACGCTAACCTATGTCTGCAAAGACTGTCAGAAAAAGACAAAGACCATGGTGCTTAAATGGTCTTAAAAAGAAAGATGATTTATTCTTGTCACATGTACTTTACAGCACAGTGAAATTCTTTCTTTGTGTAGCCCAGCAATGTTAGGAAGCTGGGGTCAGAGAGCAGGGTCAGCCATTATATAAGGCCCCTGGAGCACAGAGGGTTAAGGGCCTTGAACAAGGGCCCCAAGACCGGCAGTTTAGCAATACCAGGCTTGAACCCCCAACCTTCCTATCAGTAACACATAGTCTTAATCACTGAGTTACCACTTCCCCATGATTTGTTTGGAGTGTGATTGTTGTTTCTGCACCTGCCTGTGAAATCACACTAAGGGGGAAAAATTTCTCATGATACCATACCTGCAGACTAAACAGTACATTTGTGAAAGGAATTTACAACGCAAACAGTTTGTTGTTTTTATTTGTATAGCCATTTTAACGATGGACATCGTCTCAAAGCAGCTTTACGGAAATATGAGGTGGTATCTACTGTACGTGGAGACTAACAATGTAACTGGTGCTATTCTCACCACATGCTTTACCAGAACTGTAAAGACCTTAGACGAGCTCAACCCCTGAAATAAAACCATTCAGCTACTTATGCATGATGATCATCAAAGAACAATCAACTCGAAAGCGGTTATAAAGTTGCATAAAGGAGGAAACCTTGAGAGGAACCAGACTCAAAAGGGAACCCATCCTTAGTCTCAACAGCGAATGTCTATTCATTGCAATTCCATTATTATTCAGTGATAAATGCTTAAATGCCGAACTGTGAATGCAACTTGTGGTCCATTGTAGTAGACTGTTGATAATAATTACAGTTCTGTATCAAAGTTCATGAGTTGCTCAGTAACTTTATAGATCGTTAGGATGTTGATGTGACTGTTGAAAATAATTTCTGACCTCAGCTTGCTGGTTGGTGCTCCACATGCGAAAGCTTTACCCAGTCAGAAAGCCAACATAACCGGAGGTCTGTTTCGCTGTAAATTCACGACGCAGAGTGACGACTGTGAACGGATCCCTGTAGACACTAAAGGTTGGTGTTATTCTCTGTAAATACTTATGATGGACGAATATTCTGATTATATGAATCCTTCTTATCATTTGCAACTTATTGACAGATTCAAAACCAGGACAGGGATTAGACCATCGGGAAAACCAGTGGATGGGTGTGAATGTGAAAAGCCAGGGTCCAGGAGGAAAAGTGGTGGTGAGTTAATCCAAACACAGTAATAATTACACTGTTTTCAATTTATAGCAGAGATTAAATAAAAAAATATGGATTACAGAGATGTTAAAAGTAACAGGTATGAACATGTAAAAAATTAATGTTTTAATCATATTGTATTCCTATTATATACAGTTCAATAGGTTTGAGTAAATAGAGATTGGATCTGTTAAATACTGTGTTTGTGTATAACTAAAAATCTATTTAAGGACACAGTAGACAATACATACAATACTAATTAATACAGAAAATCCATCATCTTAATATTGAGTCCTGATAAATTTTTGGTGGAATTTATCCACTTAGGTTTGTGCTCACCGCTACCAGCAGTGGATACATGACAATCAGCTTATACTGGGCAGATGCTTCATCTTGGAAGAAAGCCTAATTGTAGAAGAAACAAAAACGTTCTGCAGCAATCGAGGCAGTTCTAAGGAAGATTTTGGTTACTGCCAGCAGGGCGTCTCTGCAGCTTTCACCAAAGACAAGGACTACATCGTGTTCTCGGGGCCTGGTGCATACGACTGGAAAGGTACACCACACATAAGAACTGGATGGATGGATGGATGGATGGATGGATGGATGGATGGATGGATGGATGGATAGATAGATAGATAGATAGATAGATAGATAGATAGATAGATAGATAGATAGATAGATAGATAGATAGATAGATAGATAGATAGATAGATAGATAGATAGATAGATTATTATTATTATTTCCCTAATTTCACATTCATTTTGGAACTATTTTAACACCAATTTTACCATTTTATGTCCCCATATTTTGAAGGCATTGTCCGCATGGAGCCCATTGAAAACGTTTTCCTGGATTTTTATGAAACTGAAAACTACAACGTGTTTGATGAGAATTACATTCCTCTGACCATCAGCAGCTTTTTAGGTGGGAAGTTTGTTGCTTTCATTTGTTCTTTAATAAATTTGTTTTTCCTACATAGATTTCCTTATAATTCTATGCATGTTGTTGGGGTCAACTTCAATAATAGTGTTACTGTAATCATGTCGAATATTTTCCTGGTCATTTTTTAGTGCTTGGAGTTTTTTTTTTTTTTTTTTTTTTTTTATGAAATACTTTCAATGGTAGAAAAAAGCTTCCACATACAGTATTTTATATCTGCCCCTAATTCATATAAATGTATATGTTTTATTGCTATATGCTTAATAAAAAATACAAAAACAAAAACTATTTGGCACTGACTTTTTTCTGTATTTAACTTTTGAAGATATAAATCTTAAAAATGCTGAATTGGTATTTCATCTCTTGCACTTTTCCAGGTTTTTCTCTGGACACAGGAACAAATGTGTTACAGAAAGGGGAGCTGGTGATAGTAGCAGGAGCACCACGCTCTAATCTCAGTGGAGAAGTTCTTCTCTTAAAGCCTGTTTCTGTACGGGATCAGAGGAATCTGCGTTTAGCTCACATTCTCCAAGGCCAAGGTCTGGCGTCGTCTTTCGGCTACTCACTGGCTGTAATGGACCTCAACGCAGATGGGTAAGAAGTCAAGAATCTGGGCTTAATATAACCTACTTGTCTCTAATGTATTTTAGTGATAATAAAAGTAAATTTTTTTTATAGCAATGCAATTGCTAATGTTATGTTTTGAAAATAATATAATTCTTAGACCTTAATTCTAAGCATTGCCAACAATATTAATAGATATTGAGATATTTGGGAATGGTTTGTTGGTTTGTAATTATACGATACACTAAACACCTTTCTGCTGGTTGGTTTATCAGATGGGACGATATTGTGGTTGGTGCTCCTCAGTACACCTCGATAGACATGGACGAAGAAACAGGAGGCGCTGTTTACGTCTACATAAACCGCCGAGACGGCCGAGACTGGGACAGATTACAGCCAGACGTTCTTATTGGCAATAAAGGCTCCATGTTTGGACTAGCGGTGGCAAATATTGGGGACATCAATCAAGATGGATACAACGGTTCGAATTTTTTTTACCAGACAAAGTGCAGAAGTGTCACAAATATTTGTGTTTAACTCAATGTAATTACTCTGATTATGTTTTTTGACAGATTTAGCAGTTGGAGCACCTTATGATAATGACGGTAATGGTGCAGTGTACATTTATCTCGGCAAAACTGGACACTTGCAAAAAGAAAACCAAGTAAGTGAAAACTCCTCGGCTGATTAAGTGTGCCACAAATTTTACCTTTGATATTTATCTGTGACGGTCTGCTTATGTAGGTATTACAGGGAACAACCCATCAAATCAAGTTGTTTGGCTATTCCTTGACTGGAAACATGGATATTGATGGGAACGGCTATCCAGACGTGGCTGTTGGCTCACTTTCTGACACCGTCCATGTCTACAGGTAACATGTTCTTTCACATGCATCCTATTCCTTGCTAATTCTTTGGCCTGGTCTACAGGTACAGATGTACATTGTACAGTATATTTAAAAATGAATTCTTTTTGTTTAAGGTCAAAACCAGTAATTAGTATCGAGAAATCCTTGACTTTAACACCCGGTGCAATGAACTTCCTTAAAGAAGATTGTCAGAAAGGTCACTGGTGAGAAAAACCCCCATAACATTCTTAAAAGTCTCATTTTGGATTTTGGAATTTGTTTTGTTTCATTGAATGGCTGCATGTTAATCCTTTAGCTTCATAACTGCTAAAACCTGCTTCTCCTACACAACCTATCCAGGGACGTATAACCCCAGTCTGAGTGAGTAAAATAATGTTCGATTATGTTTTAAATCTAAAAATAAATGTTTAGCTTAATGTAGAACAGATGAAGCCCCATGGAAGAGTAAATGGAAGAGTAATGAAATATTTGTAATGTAATCCATTATGTCAATTCTCCTTGAATAGTTTTTAAAACGTATCATTTCATCTTTTGTCGTCTGCTAGAGATTCTGTACAAGCTGAACGCTGATGATCAGAGGGTTCAGAATGGCCAACAGTCTCGCCTCATTTTCTATGAACGGTGGGATCAGAATGATCATCAGTTCCGATTCATTTTCAACGAACACTTAGGAAACATTTCTCTCCAGACACATGGCCAAAAACAATGTGTGCGAAACCACCTTCAGCTCCGGGTACTAAACCTTCTTCACCTCACCTTCACCATGTTTTTACTCTGTTTTCTACACAGTATATAATTCACATTTTTTGTAATGGGATATGTAATTTCCTGTTCCTTCAGGCTGACACCGAGGACAAGCTTACAGAAATCACCGTCAGCATGTCAGTGTCTCTACTTCAAAGCAGTCCTCTTCAGACGTTACAAAGCTCTTTACCTGCTCTCGAGCCAGTGCTCAATGATCTCCAGCCTCGGAAAAGCACAGCCAAAGTGTGTGTTAGATAATAAAACAGAATTTTGGTTTTTTTTGTTATGATTTAAGAAGAACCTTCAAGCATGAATCTTTTCTCACATTGCAGTTCATGTTTTTGAATCCTGAGTGTGGAAGGGATAATATCTGTCAGAGTAACCTGCAGCTGCAGTACACCTTCTGCAACAAACACCAAGATCTGGACTTGTGTTCACCACTAGCTAGGTAACCTCACTACACTACTGGATGTATGTATTTTTCAATTAACAGGTGGATGAAGTTACCAGAACTGGACAAATTGCCCAGAATTATATTTAATTTAATGTTGAAACCACTTAACAGATTTAAACTATGGGTATAATTCAGCAAAAGTTTGATTTGTAGCAGAAGATTTCAAGCAGATATACATTTCTTCTTCCATTATTTAAATGTTTTAATGAAAAATTTAATAAAAACATTCCTTAAAGGTTCTTTACGTAGTAAAAAGGTCTTCCTAGCTAAAATGCTAATACTTGGAGCTCTATCTGATAAAGCAACCCTTGGTTGTATCATTTAAGATAAAACCTGGCTTCTGCCTGAAACAATATATTCAACATTTTATAGATTTGTAGCAAATACACAATTAGAACAAATCATTACCATGAAATAGGTGTTTTATGTGCCTTTTTAATTATTTCTAAAAGACGTATGTGAAACCATGTTATGACGTCTCCAAAGTGACACTGGAGGCTCTGTATATTATACTGTAGGTATTATATTATTCTTTTTGCAGAGATGTTAACCTGTATTTAGCATTTCTAGTTTAAATTTGCCACAATTCACACAAAAAACTTTTTCATAGAGACGCCTCATCATCATGCATCACCTTTCCTGTGTTTTATCTCCATGTTGTTGTGTATATTAAAGGGAGGATGGAGTGGCAGTGATCTCTGCTGGTGCTGGGACCACGGCACTGGAGATCACTGTAACCAATCAGGATGGAGATGAAGCTCATCTCGCTCAACTGGTTGCGAACTTTTCAGAATCTCTTCCTTTATCGTCGGTCATCCTCAAACAAGATAGTGCAAGTCTCAGAATAAAACACTACAGAAACACATGATGTTATAAGTATGAGCAAAGCCAAAATAAGGCCAACGCAAGCGAATATAATCACTTTCTGGGTGTTATACTAAATTTCAGTGTTTTATTACCTCATTGTCATTGTAACAAATGACTAATTAGATGCTAAAATACTTTTTTTGCTCTATGTTTCATTTTATTTTATTTAAATATTGAATGCAAAATGAATGATTGTTTATTTGTGAATTTGTCAGCACAACTAAATATCAGTATATTATAGAATGTCAGTATAAATTCCTAAAGAAAAATCATACTTTAATAAATAAACAAAGAACTATTTTTTATTTGCAAATTGCTGTCATATGAAAGGAATAAAACAGTTCAAGATGTGCTGCTATACGTAAGAAAATGCTATGGAAAGCTTTACTGTGTTTCTTCTACAGGAACTGAACGTGCAGTGTGACCTGGACGGGACTAAAACGAGAGCCGAATGTGATCTTGGAAATCCTTTCAGAAGAAATGCAGAGGTAATGTAAATAGTGTTGGACCTGTATTTATTTATTTACTTACAATGATTTTGCTTATTTAATGTTATTAATTCTGTAGGTAACGTTTTATCTGTTGCTGAACACCGATCGTCTGAGCCCGAGCGTAACAGACGTCAACGTGACACTCAGTCTCCAGACGTAAGATGCAATATTTATGACATTTTTTATTATAAATTATACATTTTATTGTGTATTACTTCAAAATGTACTGTATTTGTTTTGGTTGTATGTTGGAGTTTGGAGTAATGTTTTAAAGTAAAGGATTGCATACGTTTTAATAGGATACAGTTAATATAAAGAACACAAATTGTATAAATATATTTATTCATTAATCATTTAAAGGTACATTTACACACACACACACACACACACACACACACACACACACACACACACACACACACACACACACACACACACACACAGTTGTAGTGTCGAAATCATTTCATATAATTCACTCAAAAGAAAGTGATTCATAAAGATACATTAGGACTAGTTAATTGTGGAAAAAGTAATGGCACCCTATCAATGAATAAAATATCCACATTATTCAACTCGCAGCTCATCTGACCTCCAACTAGAAAAAAATCCTGAGTTTTCTCAACCTTGAGTTCAGCGTTTTTATTTTTATGTTGTGTTTTTTTACTAATCGGTGTTTGCACACGTGCAATTTTATGTAATCCTGTGTATAGGTTTATTTGTTCTATTAAATCTTGTGTTGTTGTATGTTGTTTCTATGCTGCACCTTGGTCCTAAAGAAACTCTGTTTTTATTTTGTTTAAATGTGTACTTGAAAATCACATGACTTGATTTGAGTTAACTTGATCCAATCAACATGGCTACTCAAAATATCTTTACCAAAGTATCACACAACATCTTGATCTTTTCAGTTCTCTCATGTTTCCAAACTTTGAACTCGCCTCCCAAATCTTTCAAACATTCCTCCTGAAATCTGTTTCGTAATCTTCCTTGATATCTTCTGAAAGCTACACGTGTAGATGTTTCTGTTGTTAATGTTGGATTAGGGTTGTAGTATTTTGCAGCATACCACTGCATTACATTTTAAAATACATTTCTACACAAATTAATTACATTTAATTTCCATATAAAAACATGAGCAGGTGCAAATTTATGTCTTCAGTTGTAATATATCTAAAGGTCTAGACACCAGATTTTAGAAACCATTGTGTTAAACTTTGAATAAATTTCTAGCTGGAATAATATTAATATGAAATGATTTCACACTTGCTTTTGTTGCTACAGGATCAGCGTGCAAAATATTACAGCAATCGTTGCAGAGGCTCGAGTTTTCTTTGAGTTGTATCTCCAAGTGTTTGGGTAAGAATACTTCAGGAAATATGATTATCGAATTCTTTTTTGAGTTTTTTTACTTGATTAGATTTTTAATTACTTAATGCAAAATGAAAGATACTGACTGGTTTGTGTCCTTATTATAAAATCAGTATATTGTTAGATATTATGACAGACAATAATGTTATTGTGTTACTAAACTTCAGCCTCTCCCTGTGTAAACTCTCTTTATCACTACTTTAATCACTACTATGTCGCTTTATTGTGTCTGAAGACTGGCCAAACCTTCTCAAGTGTACCATCGAGAAGAGGAAGAGAAGAGACAATCAGATAAGGAGATCGGAGAACCTGTGCAGTACCAGTTTTCAGTATGTCTTTGTTTTATGTCTTTTCTTTTTTTTGACCCTCTTTGCTCCAGGGGTGCTGTATTATGGCTGACCCTGCGCTCTGACCCCAGTTTCCGAACATCGCTGGTATATGCAAAGAAAAAATGTCACTGTGCTGTAATGTACATGCGATAAATAAAAATTACAGAAAATGTTAGATTAAATATTCACAATCACCGCTCTGTCATTTCAGCAGTGAACACAACAGAATTTGACAATAAAAAACGCATTTTTAACACATTTTTATTAACATTTAATGGTGTCCATGAAACAAACATATTATTGCATTTAAATCTATAAATCTTTTCCCTATCAGCCTTTTTTTTTAATCTCTGTAGCATAACACAATAATCAACAGCTTGTCTTGCCATGGCGTAAACTCTGTGAAGTTACAGCATAACCTCAGACTGTAGTAAAGCACTGGAACTGGAGACTCCTTCCCCAACAATGCTTAATAAACATCTCCTCGAAGAAACAATTATTGTGTTTTAAAACATGTTTACGTAAATCACTTCCTATACAAATCCCTGTTAGAACAAACTGTGATTTGACTTATAAATGAGTCCCTCGCTTATATTAAAAAACGATGACCAATCAGGATTCAACATTCCTGTTGTATACATCTAAAGGTAAAAAAAGTATTATTAAGACATGCAGGTGCATTCCCACCTCACCCCCAATGTTCCATATACAGTGATACACAGCACACACACACACACATCATCTATGTTTTTCGCTTAAATTATGACTTCAGATCAGTAACATGGGTCGACCTCTGAAGTCCTTCGCCTCTGTGACCCTCAACATCCAGTGGCCGAAGGAGAATAAAGAAGGAAAGTGGCTTTTTTACCTGCTGAACATCACCGGGCCCAACAACCAGAACATTCCGTGCAGCCCAGTCTCCGAGATCAACCCTCTGAAACATGCTCAAGAGGTCAGACGCTTTTACATCAGCGTTTCTATCCGTGCCACGTCATTTATTATTCGTGTTTTACTTTTTCTGAATCTCAGTGATTGGTTATGACTTTGCTGGCTGTGAGCAGGTGATATCCAGAAGCAGACGTGAAGTGAAAGACGAATCCAGACACTCAGCTCTCGGCTCTGATGGACTCCTCTCTTTATTTGGAAGCAAACGGCATTACAAATATTTGGTACACTTTTTACACAATTGCACGCTCAACTAAAAGGACTTCAAATTGTCGTCTCAGGAGTGTGTCTATAGTTTATAGAAGTCATTTTTGCTCCTGCTGTCAGCAAATATTACACCAGTGCAAAGACAAAACACATGCAAAAGGCATGCACGTGTACCATAGAAATCGACGTGTACTGTATAATGAGTATTTATAAATTGAATATACAGGTACAGTATTCACAAATTGTGTTTCGATTTTAAATTGATACCAATGTTTGACTTTGTACTTATATATACGTATATGAACACAAAGGTATGTATTCTGAAGCATATTTCAATCATTATCGGGAAATTTTATTCAAAAAGGCAAAATCCGTCATTGTAAAAGACATTTTCATGCAATAATTGAAAAGATTAATGCTTTTTTATTATTTAGAAAATCTCAAAGTATTGATATTCTGGTATGTTTATTTTTTTTGACAAATAAAATAATTTGTATAATTATATATCAGGTACAGACATTTAAAGAAAACCCCTGGACTCACTTTGTCCTTTTCCTCTGCTTATTACAGACATGTGATGATGAATTAAAGTGTGTGCAGCTCAGATGCCCCCTAAAGGCAGCAGACAGAACTGCAGTCACTCTGCACTCACTCCTGTGGAGCAGCACTTTTATTGAGGTAATTTTTTATTCATTGGTTTTATTATATTTATTTATTAAAACACCTTTTTTGCATGAGTTTGCATGCTATTTTATTACTATATTCGGATTATATAATAACATGGTGTATGTTGGTTGTGGTTTGCTGAACAGGAATACAGCTCTCTGAAATATCTAGACATTGTGCTAAACGCTTCTCTGAGCCTTGATGGATCGCAGAAGAACTTCAGACTCAGAAAATCTCACACACAGGTACAGAATTAAACACAGAGATTAACCGGTTTATCATGAAATCATTATTTTTTTTAATTTCCAATGATAATATGCAATCAGATTATTCTGTATGTGGGTTTCGTGCAGGTGAGACTTACAATATTCCCAGAAAAGAAGCCGACATTTCTCAGTCAAATCCCCTGGTGGGTGATTCTGCTCATCGTGGTACTCACGCTGCTCCTACTTTGCCTCCTGACCTACTTCCTGTACAAGGTGATAACATTCATACAGTATATAAAGCTCTCACACATCACCAGGCAGATCGCCCTGCCATAATACGGATATCAGCAAGAGAACGTGAAGACCAACACTTATTTCCTCAAAAGCATCTGAAGCTCACAGATGCCCTTGATTGGCTAAAGTCATTGCAATTAAGAGGATGCCATCCTTCTACATTCCAGTCTGTATGTAGATCAAGAGCCCAGAGTCGGCTATTAGGTTTTAATGGGAATATAGTCATCTAGAAAGTTATTTGCTTCCTTCATTCTGAGCAAAAACACATGCAAAAACTGATATTTTAAACCAAAAGACAAGATCAGATCATCTGGTGCTTAATAATTTATAACCATAGAGCTCCTGAAGCACCACCTTCAAGCAAAAACATCTCCAGTTGATCGGGTCATTGTTAACGTCTTTGTGTTTTACGTATTTCAAAATATACATTTCTTCTTATAAAGTCATGATTTCTTAATAACAGCTGGGGTTTTTTTTTGTTTTGTGTCTTTGTGTTCCTCAGCTTAGAAGCCTCGACTGCTCAACTTGCAGAGAAAACAAAAAATATCACAGTATCTATGATAATCAAGCTATGAAATAAACACCTATGCAAGAAATCCAACAGAAAAAAAAAGACTGTTGGTGTTTTATGGGATTTCAAAGGAGCATTGTTCAATGTGAATACTGAGCTAATTTTACTGTTTACTATTACAAAGTAGTGCATGTGTGCATTTTCAAGTACATTTCGTTGATGCTCGACGGGTCACGACTGTTTCGGCAGGAAAAGGGAACCAACACAATATAAGGCAGGTGGTCATAATGTTATGGCTGATCGGTGTATAAACCTGTAGTTACATGTAATTCTGTGGAAAGTCCACATTCTTGCCATCACTTACATTAAAGCAGCTAAAACCAGTTACTCCATTATCAACCTTTTGATTTTTTTTTTTTATGTGAAACTCAAATAAAAAAAATTAAACTTGTTAATCAATGTGTGTTTATCGATTCAGTTGATGTTCATATTGAGCAAAACCAGTCATTCTGGAACATTCCTTCTTTTTCTAAGCATGTAAATTAATATATGAATATTAATAATACCGTATTTTCCGGACTATAAGCCGCTACTTCTTTTCCACACTTTGAACCCTGTGGCTTAAACAAAGAAGCAGCTAATTTATGGATTTTTCCTGGGTTTTTTCCCGGTTTCACAAACTACATGCCAAAAACTGAACCCCATATCATTAGACCAATGAAATTGCAGTACGGGTTCAGGTGAACCAATGAAACTCTTTATATTAATCAGATGCGCTCCCACTGAATCGGGCCGCACCACATCATAAATATGGACGATGTTCCTCTGACGTTTGATCTGCCGCTCACTCGGACTGTCTACAGGAAATGCGAATCATTCGTCACGCTGTAAACAACCGGGCATGAAAACACACTTCACCTGTGTTCTGAGCTGCACTGCATCGGGAGAAAAGCTTCACCGATGGTGATTTTTAAACACACGACGATGACTAAAGAAAAACTCCTGAGAGAAATAGTTGTGAAAGGAAGGAGGAAGACAGTGAACAATGACTTTCTTGGTAGGCTACTGTTTAGATACAAGCCGTGTAACAGACACTGTCTTTCATTAAAGCCTGTGTAAAGTTCATTAGTTTCAGTGTAGACATATTAAGCCGCGGCTTATAGACAGGTGCGGCTTATTTATGTTCAAAATAAACATCTTTGTCAAATTCAGTGGGTGCGGCTTATATTTGGGTGCACTACAAGGCAAAACTACATCGTTTCTTTGTGGAATACATGCATATTTATTTTAATATGTATTTGTTTTTTTTTTTTTTTTTATATATATTATATGGACAAAAGTATTGGGACAACTGAATTTTCCAGCGTTTTTTCCAGAATTTGTGGTTCTTCCCCAAACAGTAACAGTTCCTTCACTTGAACTAGGAGACCCAAACCTGTTTCAGCATTATGGAGATATGCTTTAAATGGGTTGGTGTGAAAGATCTCCTGGTATAAAGCTCTGACCTCAACCCTCTTGAACATGTTTGGGATGAATTGGAATTCTGACTGCACCCCAGGAACCTCCTTACCTTCTCACCTACATCACTACCTGACTTTACCAACACTCTTGTAGGTGAATGAGCACAGATCTCCACAAGCACAATCTAAAATCTACTGGAACATCTTCCCAGAAGAGTGGAGTTTTTATAAAATCAAATGGGGATTTAATGTGAAATGAGATGTTCAAAAGTTCCGCTCATAGAGTCAGGTGTCCACAAACCTCTCTCGCTCTCTCTCTCTCTCTATGTCGCAGCATCAGTGAGATCATGCTAATAAGGAACCGGTAATGTTTGTTATAATAGAAAATATATCAGGATATTATTTTGAGGTAAAGTACACTGGGATTCTTCCTCTGAAACAGTATTGCTATTATTTCTAACCAAACAGCTGAGGTCATTGGGGTCACAAGACCAGGGTCTGGTGCTACAGTAGGTAGTGAACAGTAAGGCAGGGTTAAAGAGTGAGTTATGCTTTAGCTTACATTCACAGTTTCTAAATCGGGAGTGAGGACGAGCTGGTTTGTGTGTGTGTGTGTGTGTGTGTGTGTGTGTATGAGTGTGTAAAAGTGGGTCAGTCACTCTGTGTTGTCATCCACTGGAGTGTTGTATCTCTTAACCAGAGGCTGCATGAAGAGACCAACAGTTCCAGAAACACAAACCAACACAAAAATCCAGAGGAAAAGCCGGTCTATGACCATCGCCACATATTTCCAGTCCTCAATGACCTGAAACAAAAGAAAGTTTTGTTGAGAACGCATATCGACTAGGAATGTGTAGTGATTATAATGTTTTATCGAATTAACTTTTAATTGCATTGAACCACACATACATACTGGCATGTAAATAAATTCATTACCCTCAAATAAATCATTTGAAATAATTACGTTATAGGAACATTGAAAAGACATTACAAAAAGGGCTTTTATGACCTTTTTATTTAAGTCTATCACATCAATTGCCATTGAATATTTTATTAATATTGAACGTCTGTCTCTTACACTACACTACTACAGGTTTGGGGCTCCTAGTTTAAGTAAAGGGTGAATGGAATGCTACCAGATCCAAAAACATCCTATACAGTACCATATTTGCTTCCAAACATTAATATAACAGTATGAGAAAAAAACAGATGATTGGAAAGTTCAGGCTTCCAAATACTTTTGTCCATATAGTGACCTGCATTACATTTGACCTGAACTTCGAGACGTATAAAGTCACTCTGTCTGAAGCAATGCCTTAATTAATGAATTAACCTGCAGACCTTCATCTTTAAATCTCACTGACAGATGATAATAAGAACAACCACAATGCTCACCGCTTCATCATCATCCTCACTCTTTATCTTGTCTGCGATGTATCTCACGCCCTCCATGGCCTCCTCCACTTCCCCCGAACACTTCACGGCTAGACGTCTATGGATCTCTGTGTCATCCTGCATGTCTCTGATTTTCCAGTTCAGGGTTTTGGAGTCCTTATTCGCAGAGAACGTTGAATCTGACTGTGCTTTCTGCTCTCTTTTAGTGGTCTTCTCGGAGAACGAGCGATGTTTGTGCTTACGTCTGAATTTCTCGTGGATATTGGAGGAGCCAGGCCTTCGCATGAACAGCAAAGCTGGCAGACGATGCAAGAAGAAGCCTCTGACCCATAGAGGCATGGTATGCGTGCTAGGAGAACGGTGATGAACGTTCAGGACGCACACGCTGGTGACGATCGAGAAAGTCACCAGCACCATGGCGAACATCAGATACTTGCCGATGAGCGGCACAGCCAGCGAGGTTGGAGGCACAATCTTGGAGATGAGGAGGAGGAAAACGGTTAGAGCCAGGAGGACTGAGATACACAAGGTCATCTTCTCTCCACAGTCTGAAGGCAAATAGAAAACTAAGATGGCCAAAGAGGTGATTAGAATGCACGGAACGATCAGGTTGATGGTGTAGAACAGTGGCTTGCGCTTGATAATGAAGTCGTAAGTGACATCCAGGTAGGTGAGGTCATCTGGGTCTTCGTTCTTGCGGGCAGGAAGTGACACAATGTCCCACTCTCCACTGGGTTTGAAGTCATCTCGGCTCGCGAAGTCAGAGAGCAGGACCAGGTCGATCTCTGTATGGTCGTACGTCCACGAGCTGAACTTCAGCGTGCAGTTTTGCTGGTCGAATGGAAAGTTTCGCACCTCGATCTTGCAAGCACTTTTATAGATGGCTGGGGGCAACCAGGCAACCTCACCATTGCTGGAAACCAAAGCGTTGGAGTAGAAAGAGACCTCGTATGTCCCATCAGCACTGAAACCCAGAAACAAAGAACACAAAGATGACCTTCCATTTAACCCTTTTGAATTAAAGTTCAACATCAGATCACAAATTTTCTGTTATTGATGCCATTAAGAGGTTTCTCTAGAAGTATACTTTGGTGGTCTTAGACTTTAAACCCCACTGCAAATCAGACACTAAACATCCTTAGCTAGCAGAAATGGAAGCATTGATATTTGGCACTAAGTGTGTTCTCCTGCTCATCCCATTCCACTAATGGATGCTTAATCCCTCCAGAGATCCCCAAGTGATCCAAACACACTCTCCAGTCGGAAGACAAAAACACAGGGTGTTTAACCAGACACTCAGCAATCCTGAGTCACACAGTATATTGGATTAACTATGAACATCTGCTTTATTTGTAATATAATTACGCTTTATACTTTGCAAAGCAATAATATTTTATTTCAATCTCTCTCTTATCAGTGAAGCTTCTGTGTTTATTGAAAATGGAAGGATGGAAAAGTAGCTTATGGCAAAGGTATAAAAAAGAAAAATAATCAGATGTATCTGAGCTGTCGCCAATTCATCCTGACATTTTGGTAATATAAATGATCAGAAAATCCGTGTACATACAGTGGTGTGAAAAGTGTGTCTTTTATGGTATTTGAGAGACACATGTATGTTAAATTGTGCTTATATGCAACAAACGAGGCCATTTACTGTATTCATTTTCATTTCAGTCAATAAAAGTAGGTTTTGGATGAAATTCAGGTCACTTTTAACTTCACAGGTTTATCTGTTTATATTTGAATTACATAAATGTAGGTTTAATGATGAAAGAAATAATAAACCAACATGGCTACCAATCCATACTTCAATATGGTATGCAATTCCATTCTGGTCTGTAAGCGTTATTTAGAAAGCAAACTGTCGGGTGAAATGCCATCCATTAATAAAAAACCTGCCCAGTCACTGCACCTAAATCCTATTGAACTGCTTCTGGGATAAACTGGATCACAAGAAAGACATTTCCAACTACTGCAGATCAGCTGAATGTTTGGAGAAACGAGCTGTCCTGATGTCCAGATGTGTGTGAAGCTGTTATTCATGTTAAGGGAGGTTTTTTTTTAAATGAATGGAAATCAAGTTTAACATCTGTACACGTATTTATATTTCTGTGGTCAAAGTAAATCTTTATACTGACACATCATCTAGTTTGTTGCCAATAAACAACAGGAAAAAAAATATAAAAAAATATAAGAAAATATAAAATATAAGAAAAATCTGACAGAATACGAGCTGAATGTTTGGGTTTGAGAGAGTGAGAGCATGAAAGCATAAATGAATGAGAAGTTTCTGAAAGCAGATTTATCCACATTGTAAATTTTAATGAATTACTGCACAAACCATTTGGGCTGTGTCCTGAATTGCACTATATTCAATAGTGCTCTAAAAATTGCTCACTTATTGTAGAGGACGATGTCTGGCAGCCATATGTGCAGTGAGGGAAGACGAACTTTCACAACCCCTTCGTACTCGTTTGGGTTCCATGTTAATCTGTAATCATTCCACACCTTAAACACACAAACGCACCCAAACAATAAATTAAAAGTGAAATTTTATGAAAACTGCAGCACTTCTCACTTTTGAGTTCCAGTCTGAGCTCATTCATTTGGAAGCCAAACACCAAAAAGTGTTGCTTTAGTAAATAAAATGATAAGAAATACTAGATATTACTGTAGATTACCCAATATAGCGAAATGATTACCTGAGAGAGCCAGCAGTTGGTGGTCATAATCTGTTCCCTTTCATTCTAAAAGCAGATAACCAAATGTTATCCCATGTGTGTATGCGTGCCGGTGTGTCCATGTGTCACTGAGACTCACCACACTGATAAGCTGAGCTAGAGACACCTGGATGGCAATGGTCACCTGCTGGCTTTTGTTCACTGCAGGTCGTATGAGCTTGTTGTAGCGTTCAGGAGAAAGGAGGTAATTAATTAATCGCTCTTCCACCTCGGCGCACAACGCCGCTATAAAGACACACAAATGAAATGGAATGAAATATATTGTAAAGCAAAGAGACGTTTATGTTCGCAAAAAGCATGACTGTTTAGCACGTCATCTCAGCTTGAAAAAATTTTTTTATTTAGCTAAATATAAAATGTAAAAAATAAAAAAAAAAACAACAAACAAAAACCATAACAAGAATTTTCAGAAAGCGTTCCACATAAGCCATGGGGAAGAAAGAAATCCACAAATCTGTAATTATTCAGCAAACCTTTAAAGAAAAAACTGCAAAGTAAACAGATTTAATGTGAATAGTGGTAGTGCAACTGATGATTATGTCGCTTTAATAATGTCATTTATAAGGTATAACATTTCCTACGATTGCTCATAATAATCCAACAGTCATTTCTGATCCACAAATTCGATTGGTCAAGCAGCATTTCTATACATCTTACCTCAGAGAACATTAACAGCATGTAGCAGACTCCCTCACACGACTTACATCTTTCATCTCATTCATACAGTACAACTGAGCAGCTGTGAGGTTAAGGGCCTTGCTCACGGGCCCTGGAGTTGCATCTTATTGTAGTTGGGATTTAAACTCACAACCTTCGGATCCAAAGAAAAATGCCTTAACCACTAACCATCACTGAGCATCTCCCCAAAAGAGCTGCCCTACACTGTATTTTCACTTCCTGGTTCCACTTCCTGGTTTAAAATTCTACCGCAGTAGTTTTACAGTAACAACCTTAAGATTTTTAAGATACGAAAACATGTCTAATGAGGGCGAAAAAGACGATGGGACACCAATTTCACCAAAAGCCCCTTTAAATGTACAAAAAATACCTCATGAACTAGCTACAAATCATATGTGGTCTTTT
>NC_139587.1:2961357-2976357 GCF_946808225.1 Silurus aristotelis | reverse complement strand
TTTCCATTTACACCATAATTTTTCTTTATTTTCCTCTAAATGGCACATATTCATATCTGAAGGTACATCTTAAGCTGCATCAATGACCTAATTAGTGTACAACCACAGTTGCTGTACCTTTAATGTTCACAAATAAACCTCATATATCCCCCCCCTTATATTTTGACAGTGTACATACAGTAGAACTGGTAATTGTGGAGATGTTCAAGGGGTGTTACAGGGTTTGTTCTGTGGTTACAGGGTGGTGCTGTGGCTTTATGTCATGTCTATATAAGTCTGGTTTATTAGCATCATCAGACACAGTCTATAGAACACATGTATTTTCTTGTACTATAGTCCTGACAGCATGACAATTATTATTTTATTTTTTTTATTGTGAAAACACTGAGAGGTTTAAAGTCATGAAATACAGAATGATGGGGAGTCATACTGTGTATGTGAAAAACAAACAAATAAATAAATAAATACAAATCATTATATAATATATTTATATACAAGCAAATTGTTTTCCACCCCTCATACAAAATTCTGTAGATTCTATACAGAAACCGGTCACAGGCTGATGTGTTCTCCATGAATGGCACCTGCAGATGTTTAATAAGATCAGGAAAAATGAAGGACGATCGTTAAACCCTGCAGCGAGTCTGCAGATGATGAGAGAAGAAGAAAAAGAGCGTTTAATATGTAGGATTAGAAGAAGCTCCACCCACACGCCTCATCAGGAAGTTCAGTGCAGGTTGCAGAGCTTCTGCAGGATCTCGGGCGAAAACCTTTCGTGCCTGTTGCACATCAGCAGTGTGTTTAATGTTGACACCAAATTTTAGCACTTCAGCTGATTAAAATTCACCCCCACACACATTAGATCAGCTCAGGCGTAGCTACGTGAAATGCATCTTCAAGATTATTAATGAGTTTGAATGAGCTGAGCAGGACTTCTCCAGGATGTGACGTGGTTTAAACTCAGTGCAGATGTTCTCCAGCAGGACTTGTCTCAGCAGGAGGAACTTTATGTTTGTTTATTTAATTATTTATTTACATGTTTTGATATATTTACGCAACTCATGAACGATAATGATAATGGCCTTTTATAATTTGCTGCATAAATTTCACTGTTTCCTTAATAAGTGCAGAATTAATATTATTTTTCAATAAATATATTTTCTCCTTTTTTATTCTGTATTCTAATTTATTATGCTGCTGTATATTTGATTGTATTTTCTGCTGCTTCTTCTGTCACCTCACCTCTGCACTTTTCACAGATCGTAAGGAGCTCTTAACCATCGCATGCACAGGTATGGCCTGGAAAGTTAACCCTGAGGGTGGTGTGGAACATTCAGTGTGGTTTTTGCTCGCTGTACCTTCCTGTTTACCCGAGCACCAAACTTTATACCGCTATATATGCTCTATATACATTTACACACAGGCACGCACGCAAACACACACACACACACACACACACACACACACACACACACACACACACACACACACACACACACACACACACACACGTATATATATATATAAAGCATATGCATGAAATGTTTCTTTTCACATACATAGTGACAAATGAATTTCATAACATTCCTTATTTTTTACAAAAAAATCTATAATAATTTACTTACAGGAATAATTTCTTAGTCGTTTTCGAGTTCAACAACTTACTCATCTCTGGTCTTGATTTTCTTTCCCTGATCTAGACCACCCAGAAGAGTGGCAATAATTTTTACACCTTACTGTAAATACAAAGTGAACAGTTGATAGCTGATTTACTGAGGAAATGTGTGTACAGTATTTATAATAAGTAATAATTAATAAATAAAACAATTTAGTTATATTAAAAAAAAGAACGTATTTTTTAGTAACAGATACAGAACAGAACAAATCTGAACAGTAACAGATTTGAATGAACCAAAGACTGCAAAATCAGAAACATCTCGAGTAAGATTATATATATAACAATTTGCTCGAGATGTTTCTAATTTTGCATCATGGCTGAAGAAACGCCGTGGGTTGAGACAAGCACAAGAAGAGACACATCCTGTGGAAAGTTTGAAAGGTGTGAAACTGATGCTGTTACTGAGAAGAGCGACTCGGCGGTCAGAGCGGTCTCAGAGCTGCAGCGTGTGGAGGGTCAAAGAGACAAACAGAGCTACAAAACCACTAACACCTTAAAACCTCTTACACACACACACACACACACACACACACACACACACACACACACACACACACACACACACACACACACACACACACGGTCTCGGTGTGTGTGTGTGTGTGTGTGTGTGTGTGTGTGTGTGTGTGTGTGTGTGTGTGACATAGATACACACACAAAAAAAGAGAAAGAGAAAGAGAGAGAGAATGTGTTTGGTTAGTGTCACACAGTGGGGAAGCATGAAGGCCTGAATGAAACTCCCCCCATATCAACAATGATGTCTTTCAAACATTCGTGATCATAATTCATAAAAAAAATGTGAGAGTACCTTTAGATCATTTATAGAAATCTACATACACACTTCTGTCCACGTCAAAATGCTGTGTGCTTTATTTTTTAATAAAAATGTACTTCTATTACCTCACACATCAATTATTGTAACTCTCTTCTGTTCTCTCCTGAACTTCCTCAATCGGTTCTTTATCACCTACGCTCGCATCCTGTCAAATATTAAATAAAGTACAAGATTCTGCTTCTCACTTTCAAAGCTCTTCATAAACTTGCACCCTCATACATCTCTGACGCTTCATACCTACACCCCAAAGCGCACTCTCAGATCATCTTAATCACTTTTTCTCACTGTACCTTCTGTCCATTCAGTCACTATGGAGTTTAGGGCATTTAGCTGGACTGCTACCACTTTTAAATCATCCTTCAAAACTCATCTGCTCATCTGCATCTAACTTTTCTCACTAATTGAAACAGTTACATAGCTTTTTTTTTTTTCTGTAGGATTCAAGTAAATGTTATTCATACACAAAGATTACCTGAGTAAATACAAATTGCAGTTTTCAAATCATGATTTCATTCACCGAGGGGAAAAAGCTGCCCCATGTGAAAAAATAATTGCTCACTCTGGATGTATACGGTTCTTGAAAGGTCTGCAGGGGAGCAGCTTTAATCTATTCAGCCATCCGGACCGTCCTCTGTAGTCTTCTAACGTCAAATAAAATCATTTACAAACTGCATTTTGTGTTCACTCGGGTTCTCTACGTGTGATGTGTAATTTGTTTGATGATCGGTATAATTGAAAAAAGTGTGAGAAATATGCAAAAGAAAAAAACAACATAAACAAACATCAGGTAGGAAGCAAATGCTCTTTCACAGCCCTGTAACTGCATTTTATTTTATTGGCTAAAAATCTAATCCATACGTTTATAGGTGCATGTGGATGTTTAATGAGATAATTTTTCCATAATGTTTATTACAAGGACAATATAACCTGAATATTTCTAAATTAAATGAGTCGGTGTAGTTAAAAAGTAGGGTTCCCTGGTGGTCTCTCACCACTGTGGCCCGGGTTCGATCCCCGTTCAGAGAACCAACCCCAGCCGCTTTCAGTGCCGGTCCCAAGCCCGGATAAATGGGGAGGGTTGCATTAGGAAGGGCATCCAGCGTAAAAACATGTGCCAAATCAAACATGCGAAGGATCCGCTGTGGCAACCCATAATGGGAGAAGCCAAAAGAAAGTTTTGGTGTTGTTAAAAAGTTCATTTTAATTAGCATTTTGTTGACTCAGCTTTGACCCTAAATTTCTTTTAGAAACGTCTGCTGTTCAGTTGGTGTCCATCCAAAAATTGTTGTTTAGAAGTACTGTTAAGTAAAATGCTTTGGTCAAAATGAAGCCAAAATTCATTTAGAACCAAACGTTTTTCATCACATTATAATATGGCAACCATGTGACCCAATTAAGGTTTTCTGGGTCACAAATCAAACAATAAAATATAAATATTTATACAAATGTTTTGCATGAAACCTATTAATATACTCCTATCAACTCCAGCAATTTCCCATTAACTCTATTGGTATCAACTAAAATCTAAAGGTAATAAACTATAAATAAACTCATTGTGAGGATGGTGTATATTCTTTACTTGTTAGTTTATTATTTTTACAAATAAAATAAAGGATTTATTTTTAACTAGTTTTAAACCCAAAATTGCGAAAAAACGTTTCTTGTGTTTTTTTCTGCGTAACTGCGAGCTACAGCACTTATGGCGTAGTTAGCTCAGTCTGTGACATCATCGTTTCCCCGTCACAAATCTGCGGCACAAAGTGAGATGTGTTCAATGTGTTATTGTAGCGAGGAGAGACGTGCTCTACCCAGACCTCAAACTGAAGATGAAGATATCAGTGTGGATCACAGTAATGCTTTTTAATCTCAGTAAGTGTCCATCAGCATGTTCTCAGTCATATCCTGGATATTTATTGTACTCAGTGTTTTAAACATGGCATGTCAGAGGTTATTATTAATATCGTAATCATATTCAAAGTGAGCATCTTATGGATAGAATCAAGTTTTGGTTCTTTTACTTGCGTTCAATTATGATATTAGGTTCTGCACATATATATGAGATCACGCAACCGAACCCAATGATCACGGCTGATGTTGGTGATAGCGTGATTCTGCACTGCTTTAAACAGCGAGAGGAAACCACTGGAACCATCATTTGGTACAAGCAAAAAGTAGGACACGAGCCTTGTGTGATGGTCACGGTTCAACACGAACCCAGTTATGAAGATGAGTTCAAGTCACCAAGATTCAGCATCGAGAGAGAAAAGAGTGGCTGTCATTTAAATATTGCTCACGTGGAAGCTACTGATGAAGCCATGTATTACTGTGGACTGAGAAAGTTTTTGACACATTTTTGGAAAAGGGACATATTTACTTTAACTTTAATTTACTTTAACTTTATATTTAATTATATGTATTGATGTATATGCAAGTAAGCAACTGTTTATATAAACATGTATTACAAACTTTTACTACTACCTATGCATTTTGCTGCAACACACATCATTAAAGGAAAAGGAAAGAGAGAACGAGCTTATGATAATGTGTATACTGAAGTCATTTACTCTACTGTTTTATAGATCATAAATATAGATATAAATATATGGCATATATGTCTTTTAACTAACATGCTCTCCAGTGTGCTAAAGGGATAAAACCCCAAATCACTGTCTGAGAGATTTATGCAAATAAAAACATCAAATAAAAAATATTTCTTAGCAGATCATTTATTAGATTTAGGATCTGATTCATTATAACAAAACAAATATCAACAGCATGAAGATGAGGAAAGATAAAAAACAGTTTGCGGAAGCCCCACCAATAGGTTTGATGGTTAACGATCCACAAATGTTTGGCCATTCAGTATTTGCATGATGTCTATATTAAAGAACATCTACTATTCAACTACTAAATCAATATCAGTCAGATAAATCAGAATAATAAACAGTTTGAAAAATATTCATATATAATGCAATGACATGTATTTAAACTTTTCCAATGATCTCAACTGAATTCCTGATATTGTTATATTTTTTTATATAACAATACACAGTAATAGCACAGGCTACATAGGCTTCGAGTAAACAAGGTGATGTCATAATTATGTTGATTATCATGACCCTCTAGAAAGGAATAAAATTTTTTATAATTATCATGTTACTTATTGTGTTATTATTGTATTTTCTTTGTAATTCTATTTTATCTCCGAAAGAATCTCCTCATATTGTAGGGATGTGTCTGGCAACAGTGTTGGTAATGTGTGGGATTGGGATCGCTGTTCAAGCTGTTTTACTCTTTAAAAGAAAAAACAGTCCACAATGCAGAGGTACGAAATAAATGTTATACATTTGCCATAAAACTGAATTCAAATTCAATTTAATTGCATTGTCAGGTCTTTATGCATAATTATTATGCATTAACACTCTGACTGTGCACTCGCATTTTACTTACTTACATCCCAACCTCATATCTATCACATCTACCTCAGATGTATCGCACCTTAACTCTGATATGTCTAATGTCGACTTATGATTTATTTATGTTTAACGTTACTCTTGCTGGTTCACTCTCTATGCACCTTGGTCTGGGGAAACGGCATTTTGTTCTTTTGTATACTGTGTGTGTGTAAGAATGACAATAAAGCTTGAGTTGAGTTGAGTTGAGTTGAGTTGAGTTGGTGCGCAATGAGCGCTTGCTGTAAAAGACCGTTATAAGAATCACATAGATTACAAATATAAATTTTAGCACCATAAAAGTCCATATGTTTATCCCTAATGAGCGAGCTAGTAGAAACAGCAGAAAGGAAAAATTCCCTGAGCTGGCATGAGGAAGAAACCTTGAGAGGAACCAGACTCAAACGAGAACGCATCTCAATCTGGGTGAATATATTTTAGTGCCGTACATTTTCACCACTGACTTCAGCTGGCCAAACTTACAAACACATGTAGGTGGAACGGAAATTTTAAATAAACACGTGACTTCTTATAGCCAATCAGATGAAAGTCTCCAGTACAAAGATTCTCAGTACGTTGGCCTATAAATACTTTCTTAAACCTCAACCCAAGAATCAGGACATTTCTGAAGATGGCTGCACTCTGGATTGTTACGTTATCACTCATTATGTGTAAGTTGTTAGGTTTACATTTAACGTTACATTTAAAATGTTGTAGATGATCTAACTGTTCATTTGTTACATTGGATCTAAGATGAATGCACGTTCTATTTCCAGCCCATGCTGTGGATTCTACACGACCATCATTTATCTCTGTGAAGCCTGGAGAACGTGTTACTCTGAACTGCACAATCCAAAATTTATACGTTAAAGAACTTATGATTTGGTACAAGCAACAGTTTGGAAAGATGCCCCAGGAAGTTGGAAATAATAGAGAAAATAGAGACGCTTACACGTCAACTGAGTTAAACTCAAGATTTAAAATTGATGATATTAAGACTGAGATTTCTTTGACGATTGTAGAAGTGAAAAAATCTGATGAAGGACTGTATTTCTGTGGATTATATACCTGGGGCAAATTTACATTTTCTAAAGGAACATTCCTAGCTGTGACAGGTAAAGCACACACACACACACACACACACACACACACACACACACACACACACACACACACACACACACACACACACTATAACATAAAAGGTTTTGCATATTTTTCACAATTTTTATAATATACAAAGCAAACCAGCAGGTGTAGAAATACTGGACTGTTCTGATTACACAAACACTATGTTTTTCCTTATACCGGAGATGAGTTTTGATTATTTAGAAGAAAGACGTTTTTCATTAATGGTGCTCATATTAAAATTAACTTCAGGAAAAAAATCTTTAAAGATTCGTCTCTAAACTCTTTTGATCACTAAATTTGTGTTTTTTTTTTACATGCATATTTTATTTAGTTGAAAAAATGTGAAAAGATTATTGATGCATGTTTGTCGATAAATTTTTTTAATTGGTAATATAGAGTAGGTCCTCCCACTCAACATACAGCAAGAATCTTCAGTTAGGAACAAAAAAAACTAAAGAATTAAAAAAAATATGCTTTTGTTGAGCATTTTCATTTTTATGATTATATAAATGACAAATATTTTTTTAATTGAGAAATTATTAAATAACAGTTTTTTTTTTTCAAAGCTACAATATCCTGTTTTGTTCATTTAATTATTTATATTGTATAATGAGTCATTTTTTTGTGATAAAAATAATTGTATTTCATTTTATTTATAGATTTTAATATATTTATTCATTTAAATTATTTTAATTAATTAGTATTTAATTACATAACTTTGATTACATTTAAAAAAAAGTTACTTGCACTTATTTTTATTTCATTCTCTCCTTTGTTGCATTTTTATTTATGAAGCAAAATTCAACTTTAAATAATATTAGTATAAAAAAAAGTATTGGGTATCTGATGGTAAAATATCAGTACAAATTAGTGATGGTGTTAAAAACAATAAGGTCTTACTCTCTCTCTATATCAACCTCAGCAGGAGATGAAGATGTAAAAGTCTCAGTGTTCCAGAGCAGTGTGTCAGACTCGGTTCCTGCAGGAGCATCAGTGACTCTGCAGTGTTCGGTTCTCTCTGAGAGCAGAGCAGCAGAACTCCAAGTGCTCTGGTTCAGAGCTGCTCCATCACAATCCCATCCTCAACTCATTTACACTCATCACAACAGCAGCCTTCAGTGTGAATCTTCTACACACACCTGTGTGTACAACTTGTCCAAGAACATCTTCAGCCTCAATGATACTGGTACTTACTACTGCGCTGTGGTCCTGTGTGGGAAGATCATTTTCGGGAACGGGACACGAGTACAGCTGGGTGAGACTCATGAGAAAATTTTTATATGTAGTGTTTTTATTGTGTTTGAATGGAGCCCTGGTGAGGTTTTGTCCTTGGTGTGATTCTTTGGACCAGTGAGAACAAATTGTTAGGATTCAATAAAACAAATAAGAAAAAATAAGACAATACATATGATTTTGTATTTATTCTTTTATTCTTTTTCATTTATTATTTTTTATGGACCATTTATTTGTATTCTCAGCTTGTAAGAAACATGAATTTATATTAGATCTTATTATATAAGATAATTTTCGGGAACTTAACACGAGTACAGCTGGGTATAAAAACACATCCTCTGACCAACATTTCAGTAACAAATGGTCTTGCAGATTTAAAATACTGATACGGGTTTACGGTTTACACCTGCATCTTTATGTTATTCATTTATTTGTATTTTTTGACAGAGCAAAGTGGTTCTGTGGTGATTTGCTTTGCTGTCGCGTTAGCGGTGTGCGTGGTGGTGATTATTGCTCAAGCCATTTTACGCGGTAAAAAGCTGAACTTAAAACAAAACCGGGGTAAGTCTTTATTTAGTTACGGAATACCAAACATAATATAATACAAATGTAATTTCATTTCACAGATCAAATTTGAAATTTATTACAGTGTCTTTGTGCAAATTAAATGAAAAATACATGTTCAGTTATTAAGGCTATTCTTTCCTCTACAGTGAAACTCCCACGAGGTTCTTTAACAGAAAGAACACCCAACCAGGTATCTAATCATGAACTGTGTATACACATAGACATAACTTTACACTAAATTGTATTATTTGTTATTAACTCTGTATATCTGTTCCCTCAGGACTGTGGTAATGTTGAGCTGAATTACGCTGCCCTGAATTTCACTGAGAGGAAAACTAAAAGAGGAAGAGGCAACAGAGGACAATCTCAAGATACGGTTTATTCTGAAGCAAGATTCACTCATGTTGCCTAAATTCTGGTTGCCATCTTATGATAATTGGCTGCTCAATGTTTGAGCTAAATCAATATAAAAACATTTGTTTTTATAAAATCATAAATTCGAGCCTTATATGTTATAGGTCTGAGTTGCATGATGGAAATGTTGTGTAACAGTTGCATACTAGACAATTTATCATTGTGAAGGTTCTTGTATTAAAGCATAATGATGCCTGAATGTATTTTATACGTCTGTGTAAAATGATAAAGATGAACATGAGGTGTGGTCCTGGAGTGGTTCAACCTGGAGCTTTGTATAATCATGTTACCGTGGGTCTATATAGAGTTTATAATGCAAAGTGGAATTTCTATATCATGGCAGAGTTTCAAAAGTTAAATAAATATAAATAGGCAAACTAGTGTTCAGGGGCCAAAGAAATCTTTAGACATAATGGTAATTAATGTAAAATGTAATTGCTGTTTTTATCAACATAATTTATATATTTATATCAACTAAATTTCATTGTTATGTTTTTTCCATTCTAAATTTCATTATTACATTTCATCGTCTGAACATTTGTATACGATGTAACATAAAGGATCTTAAAAATATAGCGTCGATTTTTACTAAAGCAACGTTCAAACCTGTACACTACAACTGCAACTGTGCACCTACATCATCTGGAGCAGTTCAGATTCAATATTTGTCTAATAACATGAGTCGTATTCACTGGTCTGGAAGTGGTGAACAAGCTAGCTAGCTTCGAGGTTGGCCAAATAAATTTCTCTTTCTCCGTAGGCATTAAAAGTCTAACTCAGATGTATTAATGTGTGCAGAGTGCTATAACATTTTCCCTCTGACCAACCAATCAGAATATGGAAAATTTCCGACGCTATTCTGGACCAGTGAGGCGAATTTGAAATCTGATTGGTTAAACAGACCCGGTGCTAATATTCTCCAAGGTAAAAAGGCCAGCAGTACTGACTTTGAAGGCCCTGTGCAGATTAAATTGACATGGCAGCACACAGAGGCTGAAATCTGATTGGACAAAAAAAAAATCAACCATCCACATACACGTCCTGGAAGCAGTGCAGCCGAGAGAGTTTTAACTAAAATAAAAACACGTATGTTGATGTTACATTGGTTAAGTAAAGAGTTTTTTTAGCTGACAAACTGCATGATATTGTAGTAGTCAAAGAATTCAATGTTTTGTCCAAGAAGGTGGAGATCTTTTTGAATGTTGAGAAATGTTATGTGCAGTGTTTATTGAATAAAATATTTGAATGGCTTCGGTTGGTAAGCTAAATCACTGCTATACAGTAGGATGAGGCCTATTAAATGTGATCAGGAGCAGAATTTTCATTGTTCAAAGTAGTTTGTTGAGTCTCAACACTTCTACTTCAATAGATTTCTATTTTTTGCTGACTTCTGGTGGTGTAAATGTGTTACAAACATCTGAACAAGAGGGCGGGTTGGAAATTTCAAGTCAACTCATGAGATGCAGCAGCCAATGAGGTAATCTTCTTCAACTCAATATTCTTGTACGTTTGTCAACCAGCTTGCATCAAGCATCATGTTGTCTCCAAGGATGTCTCTAGCTCGGATTCTACTTTTAGCTCTCTTCATGACAAGTAAGTTGCTTCCTGTTACATACCTTTGAGGTAAGAAGACATCAGATAAGGACTAACTTTAAATTTACATTTTTATCCATCTCCAGCTCATGCAATGAATTTTAACAAACCATTGTTCGTCTCGGTGAAGTCTGGAGAACGTGTTACTCTGAACTGCTCGTTTCTAGAGAGCAGTAGATCGGATTATATTGTTTGGTACAGACAGAGATTTGGAGAGATTCCACAGTACATTGGAGAAAGGCTTTTGCACACAGATGCCAAAACTTCACCTCAACTGAACAGCTCAGGAGTGATAATAGACAGAATTATAAATGGGATTTCTATGACAATAAAACATGCCAAAAAAGATGATGCAGGACTTTACTTCTGTGGATTATCTAACTGGAAGAAAGTACAATTTTTCAATGGAACATATTTGACTGTGACAGGTAATGAATTACACAAATCTATACAAAGACATTATTTTGGAAAATTTACTCAAAAAAGATATTACACAGTCTACTGTATTATTATTTATTAGCAACCAATGTTAAAATTGGACAGAATTATTCGACTGATCTTATGTAAACACAGAAGTTCCAGTCGCTTTATATTGCTGCACTAATATAGATTTTATTCTGTATTCATTCAACACAGACTGGTATATTAAACGCTCTACAGACCAGATTACAAATGTGTAATTATTTATGCGGTGATATTTTCTGTAAGGAAAAATGTTATTTTACACTCAGAAAATGCTGATTTTGAAGACTCTTTTCATAACATGGAGATAATGAGGTCAATTTGTTAACTTTAACACGAAGATTTTTTTTTTATTACCAAATATTTAGCTTGTGTTCATTTTTTTTTCCAAGAGAACACAGAAAAAAACATTTTATAGCTGCTATAAGAGAAGTGATAAAGTTATTTGTTCAACAGGATTAAATGTTATTATTGACTTATAAAAAGCATGACAGTCTTTAATAAATGAGAAAATTACAATAATTTGCAAACTACTGTGGTATAAAAGTAAAAAATAAATTAGTAATTTTCACCCAAACACCTTCTTTGTTCCCCTGAGCAGGAGATGAGGATGTAAAAGTCTCAGTGTTCCAGAGCAGTGTATCAGACTCGGTTCCTGCAGGAGCATCAGTGACTCTGCAGTGTTCGGTTCTCTCTGAGAGCAGAACAGCAGAACTCCAAGTGCTCTGGTTCAGAGCTGCTCCATCACAATCCCATCCTCAAATCATTTACACTCATCACAACAGCAGCCTTCAGTGTGAATCTTCTACACACACCTGTGTGTACAACTTGTCCAAGAACATCTTCAGCCTCAGTGATACTGGAACTTACTACTGCGCTGTGGTCCTGTGTGGGAAGATCATTTTTCGGGAAATTTTGGAGCGTATTCAGGAAGGTTTGCACTTATTCAGCTACAAAGGTGTTAATAAAGTGAAGTATTGCTGCAGAGCCCTGGTGTGCAGTCAGCCTCCTAATTCATCCCAAAGGTGTTCAGTAAGGTTAAATCCAGTGCTCTATAGCAGGAGATCTTCCACGATGATAGAGCTGGCGTTGTGCACAACGGCATTGCCATGCTGGAGCAGGTTTGGGTCTCCTAATTCAAGTAAAGAGAAAATGTAATTCTACTACATCCAAAAAACGTCTGTACCTCCAACTTTGTGCTAACAGTTTGGGGAAAAACACATGGCTGAAAAGAAAAAGGTGTCGCCAATCCTTTTGTTTATATAGTCTACATTTCAGGACAATCACCATTCTAATAATGCAGAAATACTTTAAAATGAGTCGGCTTGATTATATTCCAGGTTAAACCACAAAATTAACAGGATTCATTTAATCTTTCCCACATTTTTAAAGTTTTATTTATATATACAGTATATATTAAAATTCAGCACAAACTTAATCCAGCATAAAAATCCTTAAAACATGTGCAAACTATAATAATGTTCTTCACATTTGCAGTCTCATTCATCTGATTTTCTTGATGTTTGCTTGGATAATAGAGTTTAATCACATAAAATGGCATTTAGTTTTCCATTTCTGGTTTCCATTCAGGCATACAGTAAAACATCTGCTAACATCTCTAAGATCTTCACTTGTTTTTTTTATTGGTTTCTGTTTACACCACTGACTTCTGGTGGTTGAAAAAGTTTAGGCAGCAGTTCAATGGAAAGTTTGTGTGAACGTGTCACATGACAGCCGGTGGTTTAAAAGACGATGTGTATTCAAATTCATTACGTTCATTCTCCATGTGTTTGTTTTCCGTGAGCATGGGCGCAGTCTGGATTCTGATTTTCTCTTTCTGCATAATGTGTAAGTAAACTTCCATTCACAGGAATCTTCATATAGATCTTTAAGTTGAATTTTAAGCCGAATAAACTTTTGCTGAAACAAAAAAGTTTGTTATTTTATTTTAATCTCCACCTTTAAAATCATTCTTCATTTTTATTCTCCTAAAATCTTATTTATTCCTATATACTTAAATATCTATCTATCTATCTATCTATCTATCTATCTATCTATCTATCTATCTATCTATCTATCTATCTATCTATCTATCTATCTATCTATCTATCTATCTATCTATCTATCTATCTATCTATCTATCTATCTATCATTTTTCTTCTAATATAATTGATATTTTTTTCCTCAGTAGATTCAGCGCAATTTGTGGATTTCGATGAAACGGTCTCGTTCGTCTCTGCTGACACGGGTTATGCTGTGTCTCTTCGGTGCCCACTTGAAGAGAAGTTCAGCACTGAGCTTATAGTTTGGTACCAGCAGAAACTGGGAGGGATCCCTCAGGCAATGGGCATGAGCAGACCGTTGACCGCTGACATCATTTTTGCACCATTCAACAAATCTGCCTTTCAACTGAACAGAACAAAAAATTTAATTTCTCTGAATATTCTTCACGTTAATAAAGACGATGAAGCGATATACTTCTGTGGAAGGTCTCGGGTGAATATTATTGAGTTCTCAAGTGGAATATTTTTATCTGTACGAGGTGATTCTTTTTGTTAATGTATAATAACACATTTATGAAGTAACGTATTTAGTGAAATATACAGAACTACTTTCTAATATTAAATATTCTTCATTGACAATCTAAAAAGTGTTTTTACAGATAAATTACATCAAGGCGTCTCAGTGTTCCAGAGGAGTGTGTCAGACTCGGTTCCTGCAGGAGCATCAGTGACTCTGCAGTGTTCGGTTCTCTCTGAGAGCAGAGCAGCAGAACTCCAAGTGCTCTGGTTCAGAGCTGCTCCATCACAATCCCATCCTCAACTCATTTACACTCATCACAACAGCAGCCTTCAGTGTGAATCTTCTACACACACCTGTGTGTACAACTTGTCCAAGAACATCTTCAGCCTCAATGATACTGGAACTTACTACTGCGCTGTGGTCCTGTGTGGGAAGATCATTTTCGGGAACGGGACGCGAGTACAGCTGGGTGAGACTCATGAGAAATATTTTTATATGTAGTGTTTTTATTGTGTTTGAATGGAGCCCTGGTGAGGTTTTGTCCTTGGTGTGATTCTTTAGACCAGTGAGAACAAATTGTTATAATTAATTAAAACAAATAAGAATTTATATTCACAAATAGTTTAGAAGAAAATCTACATAAATACACAAATAAGACAGACATTTTCATTAATTAAGTATATATTTTTGGCAGTGCAAATTTGCATATTTAATTGAAGTGGATCCATGCAGCCATGCCGGTCCCTTTGCAGATAATCCAAATGATCACCTTTAATTAATACTTAATAAGTCAGTATTTTATTTATTCATTAAATATAAACTGAAAAACCATTCATAATTAAAATCATAAATACAATAATTCCATACATCTCAATATTTCATATTTCACAAAGCAAATGTGATTTTTTTTTTATTTATTAGCTTTAAACAATAAACATTTAAGAACTATCATAATATTCCTATATAAAATTACTAATATTTTGCTTTGCGCTTTAATGGTTAAACCATACATTCACAGAGCAAAGATGTTATGTAATTATGGATGTCAGTATGTTTATGTATATTTCACCCATCAACATGTACATTTAATTTGATATTTTCTGTTGTAGCAT
>NC_139587.1:2906357-2953857 GCF_946808225.1 Silurus aristotelis | reverse complement strand
CAGTGTCTTATAGGATTTCATTCAATTGTACATGAACTTTGATTGCCGAAATATAGTAATCAAATACACAGGACATTTGTTCAACTAACATGTTTATAGTAGACATGCGGGATTTTTTTTACAAATTTCCAGATTTCTTTAATCATCTATGAAAGGAGTCTCCAATGTCATTGGGTGTCAGTCAGAGTAAAATATAACAATTTTTCTGACATGGGAAATCAGGACAAAGGGACATTGATACATTTAGCTGTAGAAAAAAAGTCAATAAAATGTATGATTATTTTAGCTTCATATCACAAAAATGCAAAAATAATTTGAAGGAAAAAACAAATACAATTTCCATCATAAATCAAATCAGACCTTAATAAAGTAATTCAAGTAAAATAAAATTGAACTTTTAGGATGACATTTAAATGTACATTTGCTTATGGAGCTGAATATTTTTAGCAATTTCTATGTGACAAGTTTGACAGCTCGCTCTCTCTCTCTCTCTCTCTCTCTCTCTCTCTCTCTCTCTCTCTCTCTCTCTCTCTCTCTCTCTCTCTCTCTCTCATATATATATATATATCATATGCAGTCAAATGTACTGCATGCTCTTTGGCCCTGATGACCAAGTTTAACCAATAGTGCTGTTTAAATACACAGCAAGACAGCAGGGTAGACACACACACACACACACACACACACACACACACACACACACACACACACACACACACACACACACACACACACACACACTCTCACACCCACACTGCACAACCACCCTGACATTTCAACCACATTTTCCTTTCTGTTATAACATCAGTATGGTACAAAAAATTGTGAAAGTGTAATATGTTAGCTGTCTGTAGATCAGAACCCCACATGGTGATTTATGTTGCCTTTGTTTGATTACAGCTAAATAACACTTCAAAATCTGGACGTGTTCAGTATCGACCGCCTACTGAACAGTATAAATATAAATTCAAACAAGGCTTCAAGTGCATTTACACCTGGTCAGTAAATGGGATACAAATGAAATGACCACCGTCTGCATATTCATTCTGATCTTCAGCACCTTATGTAAGTGAATTAAAAAATAAAATCATTTTGAATGTTGCTTATTTGGAATGATTTCCAGACAGGCTTAACTTATGGAGTCTTGAAAATCTTTAGTAAACACACGTGGTGTCTAAATTTGTTGTGCATAATATTGAAGTTGCCATTTCTTCCTCCTAGATGCAGTAGAACCTGTTGGGCGCTGCGTTTCTGCACAATCCCTCCCAGAGCCCCCTGTTTATCAGCTGGATAAAGAGCTCAGTGTAGACATCGGAGACTCGGCTACTCTGCCCTGTTGCTTTTCTGCAAAACAAGTTGGAATAATAGACTTCATTAAGCAACCGAACAGACAAAAACTTCAGATTATGGTCACAGTGTATAAAACTGGTACAGAAACATTTCACACTGGGTTCCAAAGGTTTCGTTATCAAATAGAAAGATCTTCAACCTGCTTCAATCTGACCATTTTAAACACCACTGGGTCTGATGAAGCCACGTACTACTGTGCAGTGACGAGACCAAACATTGTGTTTGCTGAAGGAACGTATTTAAAAATTAAAGGTAGGATTCAATTAAATCATTTTTACTGTAGTGATTTTTCCTTAATATGTGTGTGTGTGTGTGAGAATGTTACTACTGCATCAGAAACTAAACCAGTTGTGTGTGTGCTGATTTAGTGGTGTGTAAAGAGACACTGCATGGAAACATCACTACCATCAGCACACAAGAGAAAACAGGTGAGGTTCTTTCACTTGATTAAAATTTGCCCTAAAATCATTTGCACTAACGATGTTTTTATTGTGGTCAGTGTAAAATGAGTAAATATTATATTTGTGCATTGGACAGTGTTCGGTTTGGGAACTGCGTTGGGTTTGTGCGGACTTCTGATTTTTTGTCTCACTTGTTTCATCCTGAGAAAAAAAGGTGATCAGAGAAAGTGCTTTTCTCAGATATTATGGTTTGTTATCAAAATGGATCATTTTTTTAAACCTTGTATCAACAGTGGTTACTTCAACAGAAAACACTCCGAGAAAGGGGCAGGTGTGTGTTCAGGTAGGTACACGCTTGATTCTTTATGCTCTATTAAGCATGTAGAAGTGTTTATATGAAACAATTCCATTATCCAGTAGATGCCACTACTCAGAGTTTTATTCCTGATCGCTTTTTCTATCTACTTTAAAACTTTTAAATGTCGATTAAATTGGCTTAATAAATTAATTTTAGATAATTAAATAAGCTTTTATTTGAATGGTGAGTTTATTCTGGAGTTCTTGTGTCAGTCATTCGGTTCTGACTAAACTGGACTTTTTGCATTTTTTTCTTCAGGAAACTGAAGCTGAAACGTTGAATTATGCCGCTTTGCAATTCTCCAAGAGGAAAGCCAAAGATGAAAAATTTTATACGAATTCATCAGATAAATGTGTGTATTCTGATGTAAAATAAAACATTCCACATTGTTCAGTTTGAAAAAAATACAAATATAAGCTCATCATTGTATGCAAATTGTATTAGATATATAAAAAAAGGATAATAACCCCCTCTTTTATTTTATTCATAATAAATCTTTTCCTGTTTGAATATGGTTTTGCTAGAGATTCGTGTTACTTGGAAAAATTCTGCAGTGCCTTGTGTCCTCACTCAAAACATGTCAAACATGAATTTATTGTGAAATTTAAGAAAAATGACTGAATAATTAAAATTTTTTTAATGCTCCTTAAATCTATTTTAGAATTGATGTGTTTTGGCCTTCAACATGCATCAATAACTACAGACCAGCTTGTGTGATTCCCCCACATCATGACTGTGCTGGTAAAAGGATTGTTCTGTTTCTCCTCGTTTGAAATCCTTCAGTGATATTAGGCTTCAACATACCATCATCTCCCACTATAGCAGCTCAAGTAAATAAAACATAAATACATTTTTTCACTTTTATATTCCAAAAGTCAAGAGTTGACCATGAAATAAAACAGCACAACTTATTTAACCTCATCAATAAAGCTGAGACTGGAGGATAATGGTAGACCCCAATGCAAAATAAGGGGGACTGCCAGTGAGTGAAAAGACTGACAGGGTTTAATATAGTGAATGAAATGTTTGCAGGAAGAGCATAATAAGGATTATTGCACTTTGACTAAACATCCAGCCGAGTTTACACTCGATCTCAGATTGGAGGTATGAGCTGAACCACTGGGTCAATTGTCTATAGAGGAAGCGGACATGCCTACAAAATGCTGTCAGGAAAAAAAGCAGGAAAAAAATAAAATAAATAGTGAAACTGTTCTTAAAGAAAAAAATAATCTTTATGAAACTGGGACCAAAAAAAATGAAAAAAATAAATTTAAATAAATACAAATATTTAAATAAAAGGAAACCTGATTCAAAAACCTATAACATTAGGAATTTCCCCACTGTGGGACGAATAAAGGTTTATCTTATCTTACATTAGTCTTCACTTTGTGTACATAAATACACATTTCACAAATACAATATACACTTAATTTTTAAATGATTTCAATTTTTTTATTTTTAATCTTGTGACACATCTTTAAATTTTTTATTAAATTTTCATGCTTTTTAAAAAAAAAATTTATTCTTGGATTCTTGCCTTATTTTCTTCTTCACTGCTCACATATCAACAAAAGCTTGATATACCTTACCAGTCACCCCTCTACAAAGGTGTGACAAAGAGCAGTGCTGTAGGTTGGCCTTAAATATTTTGCCTGCCAGGTGCATGTGGTCCAGGTTCATTAGCCTGAAGATCCTTGGCAGCTGAGTTCCATGGAATAGTTGCGCCCACCGTCTTCTTTTTCTGCCCTCTGCTGGCTGCCGGTGGTGTAGCATGGCTTCTTACAGGTCTGAGATTAGGTAAAGGTCTTGTTTTTTGAAGGCATTTAACCCCAAAGAGCTAGCAGTGGTAACCTCTGAGCCCCTACCAGTTTCTTGGTCGCCCATAATAGGGCACCCCTAGAGCTCAGATGATTAAAGACCGTGCTCAATGGCAAAAGACTGGCATCTTGGCGATACAAGGGCTTATAACGCTGACCTTCTGATCCGTAATCCAGAGATTTAACCATTAAACTACCATTTCCCACATTTTTACTATTCCGCATGTGTTAGTAGAATTTCTGGCCTGTGAGTGGGTTTTGATGGAGATTGAAGGTGTAGAGAAGATTCACTTGATAGCTTTCAACCTTTAGATCCCATTGGTTTGTATTATTTTGGATTACTTCAGGCAGATTTTTCTAACTTGAAATACTTATTACAAATAAAGGAATACATTTAATAAATACAAATAAAAGACAGTTGGAAAATGACGAAGAATGACTTTAAATACAAATTATAACTGGAGCACTTTTCAGGTTAATTGCAGCAACACCTACAGAGAAACAAAAGAAAAACAGATAAACAAAAAACATAGCCAGTAACCAATCCAGTGCAAAATATTAATTTTGATAATCAGTATCGTAGCGCCACCCAACATCAGCTTTGATTATTTGTAGGAATCTCGTCTTTTATTAGTGAATGAATCCCTTCTGACTCCACTGTATTCTCAACTCATGCATTACAACCTTCTTTCTCATGCATTACAACCAGATAATCAGCAAGATTATGTTTAGATTAAAAGAGCAGTTACAATGAGGTGGGGGTGTAAAAAAAAAAGGTGTGAAAGCCACATTTCCACTCATTTTATTTTCATTTTTAGTTATATCATTCTGTGACACCACAACACAAATATAGAAATACGTGGGAAGATGAATGTGATGAATTTATAGATGGTTAGATGTTTATTTTATATTTCCAATATGTCTTTAAGGTCAGTGTCATCACATTCAGGGCGTGCTCAATACAGACCACCTGCAGTATAAATCTCATGTCGAAGTGTGCAGGAGGCATTTTTTATTCCGCTAATGAACCAAACTTTTCTAAACATTTCTGAAAATGACCCGTTTCTGGATTTTAATATTATTAATCAGCACCATGGGTAAGTTATGGACACTTTCAGCATATATTTTACTGTTTATTAATTTATTAATTAATTAATTTTTCTTTTTTTCTTTTTTAACCTTGGAGTCTGGTAATAAATAAAAAGTTATTGTTTTTAAGTTTTAATTATTTCTTAATGGCAGTAGTTCTTAAAGTTAAATAATCAATGTAACTGCTCACTTCACATCAGATTCTGGATGAACCAAAACTCATAAAATTGTTTTTAATATGTTTTATGTAACATTTTATAAATATTTTTTATAAAGTATAATAATAATAATAATAATAATAATAATAATACAATTCTATTATAATATTAACTTGTACCCAATGTTTTCAAGAATGTATATAAATAAAAAATAGATTCACTTTGTAATTCCAACAAAAAGGCAAAATATTGTTGTACATTACAAATATAAAATCTTCATTTTTTTTTTTAATTTTGGATTGGGTTCCATAAAATGTTCTAATGAGGGGGTCTGTATAATTACATTATTATTATTTTTTTTTCAGTAAGTTAAAAAGGTGGTGTTTAATAACTGTCTTTGTATAATATCTGAACTTTATTCCTCAACCTAATGAATGCATTTGCTTTTCTAGATACAGTCCCGTCTGGTAGACGCTGGGTTTCTGCAGACTCCTGCAACGACTCAAACGTTTATCAGCCTGAAAAAGAGCTCAGTGTGCATATCGGAAACTCGGTTCGACTGCAGTGCTGCCATTTTGGAAAAAAAGGGAAAGAAATAATCTGGTTTAGGCAACAAAATGAAAGCCAGCCTCAGGTTATAGTCAGATTAGATTTAACGTCTGGAGTAAAATTTTACAATAAATTCGAAAATTCACGTTTCCAGATCAAAAAACATGGCAACTGCTTCAATCTGACCATTTTAAACACCACCGTGTCTGATGAAGCCACGTACTACTGTGCACTTGTGTTTTCAGATGGAACTCATTTAAAAATTAAAGGTAGGATTTCTATTCAAATGTATGCTGTGACTGATCAAATGTAATAAATCTGATGTAGCGTGTGAAGTAGTGAAACTGAATAACAGTGTTAATCAATTAAACTCAGTTTTTACCTGTAAAAGTTTGTAAACATTTCACTTGTTTAGCACTTTAAACAAAGGACATTGAGCAGTTTTATAGAAACTAATAGACTGAGACTCTTTATTTAAAATAATCAAATTATCAAGATATACTGTACGTGTTCCTGATATTCTTTATTTACTTTTATTCAATCCTGATAAATATTTTTGTGTGATAATGTTACTGATGCTTTAGGATCATCTAAACCAGCTGTGTCTGATAGCTCAGTGGTGTGTGAAGAAAAACTGCATAAAAAAAACACTAACTTAAACGCACAAGAGAAAATCGGTAATATGCGTTTTCTGAATCATTTTAGACTAATTACATTTTAAATGTTAATGTTAAGTTTCTTTAAATATTGTAATAATGTAATGTAAAATTTAATAGTTCGACATCTGATCAGATCTCTCATGTTGAACAGTGCTCGGTTTGGGATCGGCTTTGGGTTTGTGTTTGCTTCTGATTTTCTGTCGCACTTATTTCATATTGAGGAACAGAAAATGTAAGAAAAGTAAGTGCTTTGGTCATCAGATAATAATAATTCCCTTCAGTTCAGTGTTGTTGAAAAGGCTGAACGAGTGTGTGTCTGTATTAACAGTGAACACGTCTATAGAAGATTCTCCAGGCCTGAAGCAGGTACGTCTTCAAGAAAACATAGCATCTATATTATACTTTTAGATACTGTTCGACTTACCTCTGTATTTGTATCTTTAGATATGACAATGTTCACTGCTACTCGAATGAGTTTCTATATAGTTTTGAGTAAATTGAAATGTAATTGAAAATCATTTTCAGGAATCGGAGACTGAATCAGTGAATTATGCAGCTTTACAATTCACGAAGAGGAAAGCCAAAGCTCAGAAGAGGGACGCCACATTACAGGAGGACTGCGTGTATTCTGGAGTGTATTCAATGTGCATTATGGAGTAAAATAAATCTGTATATAACACTAACTATCACAGGGTTTATTTCTGCTTACGTCTTATAGTGTCCAGTGTTTAACTTCAACAAACTAATGTGATAAAGACTTTTCTTAATAAATGTACATAATTATATAAAAAAAAGGTTAAACCCATGTTTGCTGTAAGTTACTTCAGATAAAATGATGTCTGTTGATGTAAATGAGGGGAAAAGAAGCACAGTTAAGATTAAGAGGATATTTAGGATATTATGGAGAGAAAAAACTATTAAAACTTACCAGTAAACCGTCTCTGGTAATTCAGTGGTGTTAATCCCATGGAAACACCACTTCTTCTTACGGCTGCTCTAATTAGGGGTTTCCACAGTGGATCATCTGTCTCCATACCCCCCTGTCCTCTACATCTGCCTCTTTTACCCCAACTACCTGCATGTCTTCCCTCACCACATCCATAAACCTCCTTCTTGGTCTTCCTCTTTTCCTCCTTCCTGGTGTCTCCATCCTTAGCATTCTCCTACTGATATACCCCATGTCCCTCCTCTGCACATGTCCAAACCATCTCAGTCTCACCTAAGTAGAGATTGAGACTAGAGACTTACTTAGAGACTAAGTAAGAAAGATGTGTGTTCTATATAGATATTTTGAGATTACTAGAGCAGTCAGCCACATGAACAGGAAATGAAACGCTTGCCACTATACCACATATTTACCCTCTGCCCCTCACTCAGTCTACAAACATCATCAACTTTAACTCTTTTTCTATCAAGGACCCAAATTTATTTCTGAGGTCGTTATAACAATGTGCACAATTTTAACAATAACTCAGTGTAAATATCCCAATGCTCAGATACTGTTTGTTATATTATTGTTAAATTATATATTACATGAGCAGAGGTTTTGACACACCATCATCACCACACAGAAAGATAACCACATGAAGGCCATGTTTGATGTTTCTTCAGAACTTCACACATTTAAAAATAATTATTAAATAGATATTAGATTTTAGGTTCTTGCATCTAATTTCAGTCCAAGGTGATCCAGGACATTAAATACATGTAATAACGTTTCCTTCTGGAAGGTAAAACCTAAAAAAAGTACATTAATTAAACCAATAAAATTTGATATATAATTGAGGTAACATGTGACACTTTAGAATAAACACAATCTTCAGGTTTTTCTCTCGTCACTCTTTTGGTGTTCTTGAAATGCAAAGCAGCGTAATTCAGCTCCACTGCGCCACCACCCTGTGAGAATCAGAATACAATGTAAAAAGTCAAATCTAGAACAGGGTTTAACAATAACAGCATGTGTAAGAGTGGTGATTATTTACCTTATTGGGTGTTTTATCTACTGTATAATTTAGGTGAGTTTTCACTGTAGAGAGAAAATATATCACACTATAAAATACTTACTGAATATGATATTTTATATTATAGAAGTGAAGAACAAAATGAATTTCATTAATATGTGATCGAGACTCACCTCTGGATTGTCCACAGTTTCTCATTTTACAGATTATAAAAGCTTGAATGAAGATCACGACCACACAAGTGGCCACCAAAACTGTGAGATAGATCACTTCATGTCCTACTGCAGAACAATAAATATGAATAATTTGTGTATTTGATGAACCAGCTATTAATGTAGACAAAAACTACAGATAAATTACATTTGATAAACTAACAAACTGTGTACAAACCAGATTTTAGATGGTTCTCCAGCTGTACTCGTGTCCCGTTCCCGAAAATGATCTTCCCACACAGGACCACAGCGCAGTAGTAAGTTCCAGTATCATTGAGGCTGAAGATGTTCTTGGACAAGTTGTAAACAGAGGTGTGTGTAGAAGATTCACTCTCACACTGAAGGCTGCTGTTGTGATGAGTGTAAATGATTTGAGGATGGGATTGTGATGGAGCAGCTCTGAACCAGAGCACTTGGAGTTCTGCTGCTCTGCTCTCAGAGAGAACCGAACACTGCAGAGTCACTGATGTTCCTGCAGGAACCGAGTCTGACACACTGCTCTGGAACACTGAGACTTTTACATCTTCCTCTTCTGCTCAGAAGAATATAAACAGTGTGAGAGCTCAGCTCTCTGTGTAAACTTGTACTAGTTTTTAGGACAATGCTAACAAATCTAACTTTAAAACCAATACTCAGTGTAAAAGATCTGTATGATCTTAGATCCTAGCGCTAAAGTATATTGTTGTATGTAGCACCTTTGGTCCTGGAGGAACATTTTTCTTTTTACAATTTCCTGTATATGGTTAAAATGACAATTATAGTCACTTGACTTGACTTTATTAGTACAAGACTAGAAATATTATAATTTTTTATTGTTTTATGTCTACATTTAAACCATTACATACAGTATTATTCTATTCCAAACTTGTTATATATTTTATTATCATTTTCCCCTGTAACTGGTATTATGTATGTAAGTATTTGTATTAGTTGGGTAATTTTCGACTAGTATTTGTTTCTTCATTTATTTTACTGTACTGTAATTTGAAAATACACTTAATACAAACACAAAAAAATATCATTAACATCAGTCCAACATGGTTAATTTAATTAATTCTGACTAATAGAAATATATTTACTTATAAAGTTTAACTTAACATTTCTATGTAATTCTGGCCTAAATTTGGTATGAAACCACTTTGAGATACATTCTGTCTAGCAAATATTTTATATCTAATTCTAATCAATATAAACACATTTATCATGCATTAAAAAGAAAATACATTTTATAAAAGCATTCTTTTGTTTACTTATGTATCACAAAATTTATCATTTACTTTTGGGAATTAATAATATGTACAATTCACAAAATAACTATGTGGATCATAACGTTAACATAATACTGAATTTGAACATAATATTGCTGTAGTTACGCTTTTGTTTTTTTTACCTGATTTAGATTTATTTTTAATTTGACTGAGTGAGACTTTAATTCAGTTCTTTACCTGTTACTTTCAAGAAAGTTCCATTGGATAACGTAACATCATGCAAGGTAGATTTTTCACAGTAGTAAAGTCCTCCATGATGTTTCTTTATATGTGGAATTGTCAGAGAAATGCCATCATCGGCCATCTCCATTTTAAATCCTGACATGTTGAACTCGGAGAAAATGTTAAATTCAGTATATAGTAATTTTTCTCCCACTTTTTGTGGCATTTCTCCGAGTATTTGTTTGTACCAGACGACATTTTCAGTGCTACGATAGTCTCCAGACGGACAGTAAAGAATAACACATTTTCCAGATGTCACAGACAGAAATGATGGTCTGGAAAAATCCACAGATTGGACTAGAGCTAGAAAAGAAATCATATTAGGTCTAATCAAAACAGATACTAGACTAAAATTAGAAACAGTATCAATCCTATAAGAGCATTTAAAAACCAGAGTCTATAAAACTTACATAATATGTTGAGAAATAAAATAATTGTCCAAAATGGAGTCATCTTTGGAACCTAAATGATACTCTGGTCGAGATGTTCGAAATAAAACAAATGGCGGAAACATCAAGTATTTTGTACTGGAGACTTTCTTCTGATTGGCTGGTTTACAGATCACAAGTCTCTCTTCATACTTTCTTTCCATCTACATGGTTCTATTTTTAGAATACAGTTTGAACACCAGAAGTGTGTAGTGTAGTGTAGTGGAAAAAAAAACACACTACAAGAGTTGTAGTCTTACAGCTGTACCCTACAAGAGTTATAGTCTGATTTATCTGATTTATCTCAACGTACTTTTGTACGTCGCTCTGAAAAAGGGCATCTTCTGAATGCCGCAAATGTAAATGTAAATGTACTTACCCTATTTAGGTAAACTATTCAAGAAGAAATGTTGTTACTTTAAACATAGTCTTTGGTTTTCGTCTTTCAATTGAAATCGATTCAATGGTGTTTTATTCAGTGCACAAATAAGCATATGGAACTAAAAATATAACTAAGAAACACCTAACAAAAGCTTAAAATCCAAATAAATCCAAATTTTTGGACTGGTTGTAATCACCTGGCCATCACATCCCAATCTTCACATGAACTACCCATTCCAACTCCATGTTCAGATAATATGAACCCACTCTGCTCCTTTACTGTTATAAAATGTGTCTGATCTAAGAAGATTTGCCGCTAGATTCAGGTTGTGGTTGGGGGGATTATTGATCATTCAGCTGCTGGACTATTAGTGAGTTTAGACCCTGATGTTGAGCAGTTGAGCAGATCTGGGGTTCAGTTAATGTTTTAGTTCATCCCAAATGTGTTTATTGGGGATGAGGAGGTCAGGGTTCTGTATAGGACTCATGAGTTCTTCCATTCCAAACCTAACACCAACAACCATGTCTTTGTGGAGTTTGTTTTGTACAATGGGACAGTGGAAACAGCTGGGACTGTGTTTGTTGTTGTCGATCTTTGGCAGTTTGTAATGCTGTGTCACCCATAGGCATTCTTTACAGCTATTTACAAAACTTTGAGTTAATAGTTTGGAAAAAAACAACATATGGGAAGTTGTAGCTCAGTTTGTAAGTCATTGGATTTGTGTTCAAAATTAAAATGAGTTCAAATACACCAACACCACAAAGCTGCCACTGCTGGGCCCTTGGACGAGGTCCTCAACCTTCTCAACTTCTTCTCAGTTGTACAGAGAAGTGTTAGCTCAGTGTTTAATGCTCTGATTCAGACCACTATACTGCCATGCTGTCACTGTTGGGCCCTTAAGATCCTGCATTTCTCCAGGGTAGTCAGGTTTTCACATAGTTTTAGCCATAGTGTGTGTATTACATCTGAAAGAGATTTTCTCCCAAATATAATCATTTTTTATATTTTATTGACATTTAAATAATTTCAAAATCTTTTCATATAGTTTTTATTGATTATATTATATTATAATAATATTATAATTCGTGATTTTACACTTCCCTCTCTTCCTTTTCTTGATTGCTTATTTACTTTCATTGTGCTCTTATAGTGGATGCTTTACAGACTGAAGATGATGTCATTCAAATAAACAAACATGACTCTTATGGTTTCTTTTTTCTTGCATGCATGTTGTACTGGTCTCTGGTCTGCCAACAGAAAGTGATTACTTACGGCTTCCTTCTTTACATGACACAAACCACAGACTCCTCCTATTTACAGCAAAGATGACACCAGGACATGCAAAGATTTACTGTAGGGATAATAAAGATGAATGAAAGACAATAAACAGAAGAACATGCCCAAGAATTTCAGGCTTTGATGAGATCCTTCTTGCCAACAATGTGGCATTTGTTCATCGTAAACACAATTTTAACACAAAATTGTCTCATGAATCATCTCTGTGAGGTTTTTTTGTGACAGGATAGTATTGAAAATATTTACAGAAAAACATGTAATCAAACCTAGACCTAAAGTGTCATATTGGTTTAGGTGTTTAGCCACCACGAGCCTCCAGAACAGATGTGTACTAGAACAATAGAATGAATTAGAATAGAATAGAAAAATGGAAGAATAGAATAAACAGTGTTCTTCAAAAAGATACTGGCAATCTTCAGGTGTTGTGATGATGATGTTGATGATGTTGATGATGATGAACTCTGTCTAACACGTCATTCTAAAGTTTTCCATAGGTGTTTAGGTTAAATCATTTTCATTCCCATCAAACTATTCACTGAGCCTTCATGCCTTTGGGATGGGATTATCCTGTAAGAGGCCACGCCCAGCAGGAAAAAAACGCTTCATCACAACATACAGGTAATCAGGAGGCAAAATATGGTATTGATTTGCAGTGACACTAAAGACAAGTGAAGCCAGAAAAAAACCAATGAGGCGTGTTTTACATCTGTATTTATTAACAAAATCGTGCGCAGAAACAAAAAAGCAGATCCAAAGTAATAACGATTTTAGAAACAGAAACATAATAAAGACTAATTTAGTGATTAGTGCTGGAAATATTCACTTCAGAGTACACGCTGTTCTTCGATCGACCTTTCTTTTCTTTAACTCTTTTTGTTTTTCTGTCATTAAAATTTAATGCAGCATAATTCAGCTCCAGTGCGTCACCGCCCTGAGGGAATAAATATATAATAAGAACTAATTTACAAAAATCTGAATAAATATATAATTTTTTTAATACAGTATTTTTTTAAAGAATAATATATATATATAAATGAACAGTTGGATTCTGATTATCTCCACTTTCCTACACAAGTGTATAAGTACCTGAGTGTTCATCTTCTCAGTGTTGTTCACAGCACCATGCTGAATTCTCTCTAAAATAAACATTTATTAGCTCATCTAATAGCGATTATTCTTTATGATGAACCTGATCATTATACACAAAGATCTGACACTGATACCATTTTTCTTATAGTAATTTTAAATAATATAAAATTAGACAACCCACATCTATATTACAGGAGACTCTAATAATGTGAATCGTTAATAAATGCAGAGTTTATTTTTACACTATCAGATTAAAAACGTACCTCTGTGTTGCTGAGAGTTTTTCCTTTGACACAGTAAAGCAGCTTGAACAGAGATCAGAATCCCACACATTACTAACACTGTTCCCAGACTCATCACTACAGGATTAGAAGACGCTTTCGGAAACACAACATGTTCAAGTTACCAACAGAAACCAATGTATTTATTTTTTTTATATGAAATCCAAATGATAAACACAAAGTGTTCACTAACCACAATTCTCCAGCTGTACTCGTGTCCCGTTCCCGAAAATGATCTTCCCACACAGGACCACAGCGCAGTAGTAAGTACCAGTATCATTGAGGCTGAAGATGTTCTTGGACAAGTTGGACACACAGGTGTGTGTAGAAGATTCACACTGAAGGCTGCTGTTGTGATGAGTGTAAATGATTTGAGGATGGGATTGTGATGGAGCAGCTCTGAACCAGAGCACTTGGAGTTCTGCTGCTCTGCTCTCAGAGAGAACCGAACACTGCAGAGTCACTGATGCTCCTGCAGGAACTGAGATCGGAACACCGCTCTGCAACACTTTTACATCTTCATCTCCTGATTAGGGGGAATATAAACATTGGGAGACTCTAAATTAAACCCTACTTTACTGCATAATCCACTTTATAATCAATGATTTGAGTCTATAAAGTCAGATAAATACAGATTATCGTCTTGATTGCTGTAATAATTTCTGAAAAACTAGACAAGGTACTGAATATCATATAATCAGAAGGTACTGATTAATATATAAAAACACTAAATGCTTTAGTTAAAGACAAAATATTTTTTACTCCAAAAATGTGCCATATTGCCAATACTTCCTCATACAAACAGCCATGAAGTTATAAAGTTGTTATAAAGTTATAAAAAGAAACTGCCCATTAGCTTTATATCATATACAGACGATTAAATTACTGTACAATCATTATGCTAATACAATTTATATAAATGGAATGGAAACAATCATGGGATTTTTATATTCTCCAATTTTTCAAAATGTAAAAGGTATAAATTCAATTTTTTAAATATTTGTGATGATAAAATCCTACCTTTCACTGATAAAAAAGTTCCTTTCGCAAACACCGTGTAAAATGTGATCACGCCGCAGTAATACACGGCCTCGTCTGACGCTTCCACGGTGATTATTCTCAAATTACAGCTTTTGCTTCCTTTCTCGATTCGGAACCTTGTGGAATTTAATTCCGTGTTGTAAATGGGATCCTGTACTTTCTGTACTATGGCCACTAAAGAAGGCTCGAGTCCTGCTGCTTGCTTGTACCAAACGATGGGATCTGTGTTTTGTTCTTCCAGCAGAAAACACTGTAGAGTCACTTCTTCACCAGCAGAAGCAGCGATCACCGCGTTTGGCTGATGGACGATTTTGGTTTGTGCAGGAACTACTGCAGTGTGACGATCCAGAGAACAATTAAGAATAATAATTAATGAATGTGTAAATATTTTATACAAATTTGCAAATAAAATGTTTGTATGATTTCTTTTTTTTATATTTAAAAAATATTCAAAAACGGCTTTATTGTGATTTGATCTACAGGTGATCTGAATTGCAAGTACAATAGTTCATGTCAGTCAATAGGATAATATTAAGTAAATCTGCTGAATTATAAAAAATTAAATGCATTTAAAAAAGAGCTCATGCAAAAATGTGCATAATAAAAAATATGGTGAAATATTGATACAAAATCATGTTTTATTCTTATTGACTCCTGACTGTGTTGATTTATTTGTTTTTCGTTCTCAATATGAACTCCTGCTATATAATGTATATGATTCAAAACCAGAAAACATCCCATAAAATCTGCACTTACCACATTTGTCAAACATGACCACTTCGATACACATCAGCATTATAAGTTCTGTGTACTGCATGTCCTCTTGATGATCTGGTGTCAAACTGAGCTCATGTCAGTTCAAGTCAAAGTTTTATGAAGGTTCTGACATCACAAACTTCCTGTCACTTTCTCCACCCATAAACAGCAGCACTAAAAAATGGCACCAGGTTTCTTTCTTAAAATCAGCATTTGTCTATTTTAGTACAAGAAGCTTATCTAAAGTCGCAAGCGGATCATGATAGCTGAATAATCAAATGTTTTTTCATCATTGGTGGTAATTAAGTGGCAGTATATTAATGTTAATTTATTAAATATGAGATTTTAAAAACAACAGCAACAAAACACCCAGAACTTAATGGCAATTGTGTCAATAATTGATAAAAAATAAAGAACAAACAAAAACAAAACTTGTGCCACAAGAAGAACATAACAGAATATGTACAGTTGCTGAGAACAACACTAAATATATATATTTATATATATGGGGGAGTGGTGGCTCCAGCGGTTAAAGCGCTGGGTTACCGATCGGAAGGTCGGGGGTTCAAGCCCCGGTATCGCCAAGCTGCCACTTTTGGGCCCTTGAGCAACGCCCTTAACCCTCTATGCTCCAGGGGACCCTTACAAGAAAATAAACCAAGGACCGTGACGTCGGAGCGACGTGGGGCCGCCTTCCCTCACCACCTGCAGGAGGGACCGTAAAGGACCGGTGCTGAGAGGATTGGGCAGCAGTCGAAGGTGGGGGCCTTGACAGCCCGATCCCTGGACACGGAGAAGCGTCTGGGGAATCTGCTTAGACTGCTGCCCCCGCGACCCGAATTACGGATAAGCGGGAGAAGATGAATGAATCTATATATCTACATATATATATATATATATATATAAAACAAGTTGTCCAGGCCCACACACTAAACTTGAGTTTATTAACTTTTTTCGAGATCAGTATGTTTTGTTTGATTAGTTCGAAATGATAAATTCGATTAAATTCCTCCAGCACGGCTCGACTGGTACCACCTTTTCCCAGAATTAGAGGTAATTATACTTTAAGGCTCTTCTCTGTTTTGGCACCGAGGTGGTGGAATGAACTTCCCCATGTCCGAACAGCGGAGTCCCTGACTATCTTCATGCGACGGTTGAAGACCTTCCTTTTCCTGAAACACTTAAATTAGCACTTTCCAAGTTTGCTTTGTAAAAATCAAGAGTTGTAGTCTGATTGATCTTAAGTTTGTAATCTAGCCTACCAGTGTAGATTTACTTATTGCTGGAGACTCAAAGCGCTTTTGTACGTTGCTCTGGACACGGACATCTGCTAAATGGACGCAAATGCCAATGGAAATGTAAAGAATAAGTAGCATATAAGAAATTTGTCATCAAATTGACTTTACCTGCCTCTGTTTCCATTGTCTTCAAGACACTACTTTGCAAATCTGGAATATATCTTTAAAGTACACCGGAAAGAAAATATCAGGTAAAAACAATTGACTATGCTGTGATCTTGCGTTAGTTTGAATCAATTCCAAAATCTGATCAAATGATGAGAGTGTTTTCTCACATACACTGTTCGCCCAATAAAAGTCCAAGTTAAAGATAAGATTTTCAATTGAATAACTGCAGCAATGTTTCAGCTGGTACTAGTTATTGAACCCTAACTGATGCAGTGAGAAGCTTCTTATTTTTTTAACAACCATGTTGTAGGACATTCAGTACGATCCTTTAGTCATGAAAAAGTTGTTGTTCTGTTTCAGAAAGGTCAAATTATTGGCCTGCTTGAAGCAAACTAAGGATATTGCTGAAACTACAGTAGATCCAGCAATGTGATGTGCCCCAAAAAATAAGGTTATTATTATAAGTATAATTATATAATTATATATATATATATTTTTTTATTATAATTATAATTATATAATTATTATTGTTACCGTGGTTATGAAGTGTTTTGATTGTGACAGTAATTTTTCCAAAAATTTAAAACACCATGAAATAACCACACACGATAAACAACAATGTTTTATTGTAGAAATTACAAAACAAGATTTTTTTGCACCTCTACATGTAACAAGCTGTGGGTATTTGAAGCGTGAATACGGTCTGTATCCAAAGTATAACAAGGGAGTGAGGGAAAGTAAGTATTTTGGTTTTTTTTCTTTTATAATTCAAAGTTTTGTGTGTATGATTATTTTGAAGTTCCTGCTGCTTTCAGATTATCCTGCAACTCTTTTCAAATGACTGCTTTCTTGTTTCTTCTCTTCTTTATTATTAATCTTATTAGCATAATGTGAATTCTTCTATGGCGAGTTGTGGTTCCATTTAAAAAGATGTTGACTTTAGTGTGATCCTATCCTTCATCTTTATAATTGCCAATTGTGTCGTGGTTTTTGGTTCAAGAGCATTAACTGCAGAATTTATTGTTACAAAATTCTACATATATTTTGAATAAATGTACTGATATTGATACTGTTTCAGGTCATGCCCCTTTCTGTTTAGACCACGCCCACTTCTGCCTTAAATCGAAATGCTGATACAGAGAGCTAAACACAGACATAAACAAACACAGTGTTACAGTATGATGTTACACCCTTCCTGTACTGTATATAGTGAAATCAGAGCAAATTGGACATTCAGGAAGTCAAATGCCCCGTTTCAGATAGAACCAAAGCGGAAAGAGTGTAATCTGATCTAAAATGGTTTGTAGTTAAAAGTATGAAAAAAACTACAGTTTGCAGAAAAATAGAAATATATCTCTGAGTGTGTGTTCAGTCTGATCAGCAAAAGAAAATCTCGATATACAACAGGATTATTTTTTACATTAAATACATCAGAGCAGGATTTGATGAAGTTGATGGAGAAAGACGTTATTGAAGATCTAAGTAATGGTGAAAGATTTGACTTCAGAGTACAAAGCCTCTTGGGGGTATTTTCTCTTTTCTCTCCTTGTTTTGTTTTTCCTTTCATTAAAATATAATGCGGCGTAATTCAGCTCCAGAGATTCACCATCCTGTCGGAAAAAAATGTTAATAATTAGAATTGTAAAAAAAAATCATAAAAATATAACAAACAATAGGAATTATTGTTCTCATTATAAAGTGATCTTCTGTACCTGATTGTTTGCTCTTTCAGGTCTTTTCACACTGCTTTTTGTCTCTGGTGAACAATAAATTACATTTCTATTATTCTTAACATTTAACATCATTTAATATTAACAGCCAGTTTCATATTATAATAAATTAATAATAATAAAAAAAGCTCTAGAACACTCACTTTTGTATTTTCCATATTTTGTCTTTTTACAGAGCAAAAGAGTTTGAACAGAGATCACAATCACACACACTCCCAAAGCTACAGTGAGACAGATCACTACAGGATCCACTGATTCTACTGTAGGAGACACAGAAACCTTAGAAATTCAAAATAACAGCAGCAAAATAAAAAATAGTCATTTTTTTTTTATGTTCTCACCCAGCTGTACTCGTGTCCCGTTCCCGAAAATGATCTTCCCACACAGGACCACAGCGCAGTAGTAAGTTCCAGTATCATTGAGGCTGAAGATGCTCTTGGACAAGTTGTACACACAGGTGTGTGTAGAAGATTCACACTGAAGGCTGCTGTTGTGATGAGTGTAAATGATTTGAGGATGGGATTGTGATGGAGCAGCTCTGAACCAGAGCACTTGGAGTTCTGCTGCTCTGCTCTCAGAGAGAACCGAACACTGCAGAGTCACTGATGCTCCTGCAGGAACCGAGTCTGATACACTGCTCTGGAACACTGAGACTTTTACATCTTTATCTCCTGCTCAGGAGTGAATACACATTACACATGTTTATAGCTACATTTGTATAATATTTGTAATATACAGTCAGTTTCGCAATAACGACACATTTTATTATGGTATAAAAACTTTCATAAATCTGATAACCTGTTTTAATTGTGCTTTACATCAAGCTACATTTTTAGTTTTTTTATCCAACAAAAGTAATGTATGCATGCATATATTATAATAAAATAATGTATAATAAACTGAAGAATATAAAATATGTAAATTACTTTCATTTTTATGCGTTACTTTTAATACATTCATTTTAGTATTCAGAATAAATGCATTTTAAGTGAAGATGATAGTTATATGATCAAATGAAATATAGATCACATTGATTAACTTCTTTAACTTTATAAAGATTAAAATACATGAATTGTCACCTTTTACTGATAAAAAAGTTCCTTTTCCAAACGATATTGTAATCCGTTTTAATCCACAGTAATACATGGCTTCATCTGATGGTTGTACATTTGTAATTTTTAAATGGCAGCTTCTTTCTGAATTATCGACCGTAAACCTCGGTGAGTTGAACTTGTCTTCAAAAATGGTGTACTGTGCAAGTTTATAAACTGCAACCATCACACATGGTTCGTGTCCTACTGCTTGTTTGTACCAAATGATGGATTCGGTCAGTCTGTTGTCCGTTTGAAAGCAGTGTAGAGTCACGTTTTCACCAGAAGCAGCAGTGATGACTGAGTTCGGCTGACTGATGATGTTCATTTGTGCACAATCTAATGTGAGGAAACACAGGACAAAATAAAGAACTTAATAAATAATTGTCTTAAAATGTTTTTTAAAGCTCGGAAATGCTGTACGGCTTTATTTGTTATACATTTAGCTTTTAGAACCAGGAAGTGGATTTTTTATAATTTTTTTTATTATCCAAGCAAAAGATAACTGGAAAATATTTCATTGTTATTTTTAGAATCTATCTATAATAAAAAGTCAAATCCTGAATGAATAGTAGTGCAAAATATACAAAAATAAATCTAAAATGTTGAGCAAAACCTTGACAATAAATCTTGTTCATTGTTTATACAGTCATGCATTGATATTTGGTGTAACTCTTATAAAAATCTGGATGCTTCAATACAAATAATGTTCAAAACCATGATCACTCACCAGGAAGAATAAAAAGCACTGCTGTAATCCATAACAGTATCACCATCATAATCCCCAGCATTGTGCATGAGCATGTCCTTTCACCAAACTCTCTTATAGTTGCACTGAGCATGAGGGGCGTTACTGAGAATCTGACACATGTGAAAGCTCAGCCCCCTGGCCTTCAACATCTGTATGTGGAGGCCAAGAACATCACCTCCAAAAAAATTTCAAATAAATACCATAAAAGCAGTGCTGTGAGTAAATGTGTGAAAAATCAGCCTGGGAAAACATTCCCTTTTATACAATGTTGATATTATAAACTTTATATAGTTTTAAAAGCTACAAATTTGTGTAACAAACAATTAATTTTATTGTGAATTCCCTGTTAGTGGGAACATTAAAAAAAAAACAAGAGGATAAATCTAAATCTTAATAAACACATTCATCCAGTCTGGGAAATAAAAAAGCCATTTGTCTTTGTTAAACGTCTTATTCCAAAATTTTTTTGCTGTTCTAAGCAAAGCATCAATATTGTGAGAAGGTTTTCCACCACATTTTGGGGCTTGAATGTGGGGTGTGTTTATTCAGCTGCGAGACGACTAAGAAGATCATGTGCTGATACTAAGCAGGTTTGGGGTTCAGTAGGTGTTTTAGGTCGTCGCAAAGATGTTGGACACTTGAATTTTCCACTTGAATCTTCAAGACCAACATTCGTGTCTTTGTTATCTTTGTGCACAGGGGCATTGTCATGCTGGAAAGGTGTTTGGATCTTAGTTCTTGGGGAAATTTGGAGGTTACAGCATACAAAGTCAGTCTGTATTATTGTGTAGAAAACATTGTGCTAAGTGAAGTGGTGTGAAGTGAAGGCAAGGGCACCTACTCTTTACAATTGTTTGAAAAACTGATTTTTTTTTAATAACCAACAATAATTTACTGGATTCTTGAACTCTAGGGTCCTTCATTACCAAAATATAGTTTCTGTTCATCGACAGTAGGTACCGAATATAGTTACATCATAACCACCATCCATCTGTTGTACATTCATATTTTCTCACACGTTTAAACACAGTGTTTATTGTAGAAATTACATAACAAGTGCTTTTTGCACCTCGACATGTTACGTGCTGTAGATAATTAAAGACCTTTGTTTTATAGTGTAGTTCCTGCTATTTTCAGATCATCCTTCAACTCTTTTGAAGTGACTGCTGACTTGTTTCTTATCCTTCCTTATCATTATTCAGAAAGTATATAATGAATTCAATTAACAAAGATGACTTGGGGACTTTGATATAATCCTTCATCTTCACTATGATTAAAATTGTGTCATGAAAATGTTTTATGACACTTTTGCAGGAGGGCAAAAGTACTGCAGAAATGATTGAGATTTATTCTCAAGTACCTTTTGCATATAGTATTTTAATCATATCTTTTGATTGTATCAAAACATTATTGATATATACATATACATATACTGATGCAGGTTTTGCTCCTTTCTGTTGTGACCACGCCCACTTCTGCCTTAAATCTGAATACTGATACAGAGAGCTAAACACTGACAGATACAGTACAAACACAGTGTCATGGTGTTACACCCCTACTGTACATGGGTGAAATGTAAGAGATCAAAGCAAATGAGATATTCAGGAAGTGGTTTTGTGCAGACCTGCTCCAGTGCCAGGTTTAGATACAGTAGATCCGAAACAGATTTTGTGTAATCTGGATGTATATTCAAAACTGGGCGTGGCGGGAACTTAAAGTTTTACGTTTCATTTATTTATTTATAATCCATGAGACAAGCAGAACACCAGTTTAACCATTTATTTCTAAACAACACACAAAAAAAAAATACATTATTGAAGATGTATAATCTAAGTAATGGTGAAAGATCTGACTTCAGAGTACAAAGTCTCTTGAGGGTATTTTCTCTTTTCTCTCCTTGTTTTGGTTTTCCTTTTATTAAAATGTAATGCGGCGTAATTCAGCTCCAGAGATTCACCATCCTGTGGGAAAAAATAAATAATTTAAATTGGAATAAAGTCATAAAAAAAGACACATGATAGGAATTATTGTTATCATTCTAAAATCGGCAAAATCTTCATTACCTGACTGTTTGTTCGTTCAGTTTTGTTCACACTGCTTTGTGTATCTGGTGATAAAATATTATAACATTTCTATTATTTTTTTACATTTACAATTATTTAATATTAACAGTCAGTCTCATATTGCAAATAGGTCTGACCTCATCATATTATAATACAGTGGAACCCCGGGGGACGAGATTAATTCATTCCTGAGAACCGCTCGTGTTCCTGTATGCTCGTACTCGCATGTTAAATTTCCCATAAGAATTAATGTAAAAGCGATGAATTTATTCCCAGACCTCAGGATTATTGCTTATTTCAGCCCTTAAAAATGTTTTATGCCTAATTAAACACACAAATATACTTTTATCAAAGTACATACATAAAAAGTAATAAATTATAAACAGAAATAAATAAATAACGTTTTGTTCTTCATGATTGTTCTTACTGTTGAACTGGACATGCACATTGCAGATAAAGATCTCATGTGCGTACACCATGTTTGTGCTGTTTTACGACCTTCTTTCCAGCGCCATCACTACACTTCTTGGGCCCATGATGCTCAATTTAAAGTGAAAAACACTATAAAAACAGACAAAAAGCCCAATATTCAGACCAGAGAACGACAAGAACGCACTCAGAACAATGTCAATGAAGCGACTGAGAGTGAAACATGGGGACGGAGGTGACGATCGACGTGCAGAACGTGTGACTGGAACCAAACAAAGATTTTTACTAGTAAAAACGCTCATACACTGATATTCTCGTACATCAAGGCCCTCGTACACCGGCGTTCCACTGTATATATTTTTGAAAGATATTGCATTGCTATTGGACACTTACTTGTGAATTTTTCACATTTTGTCCTTTTACAGAGCAAAAGAGTTTGAACAGAGATCACAATCACACACACTCCCAAAGCTACAGTGAGACAGATCACAACAGGATCCACTGATTCTACTGTAGGAGACACAGAAACCTTAGAAATTCAAAATAACAGCAGCAAAATAAAAACTAGTCATTTTTTTGACGTGTTCTCACCCAGCTGTACTCGTGTTCCGTTCCCAAATATGATCTTCCCACACAGGACCACAGCGCAGTAGTAAGTACCAGTATCACTGAGGCTGAAGATGTTCTTGGACAAGTTGGACACACAGGTGTGTGTAGAAGATTCACACTGAAGGCTGCTGTTGTGATGAGTGTAAATGATTTGAGGATGGGATTGTGATGGAGCAGCTCTGAACCAGAGCACTTGGAGTTCTGCTGCTCTGCTCTCAGAGAGAACCGAACACTGCAGAGTCACTGATGCTCCTGCAGGAACCGAGTCTGATACACTCCTCTGGAACACTGAGACTTTTACATCTTCATCACCTGCTCAGGAGTGAATACACATAGTGTGAGATCTTATTGTATTGCTTTTTATGTTTAAATCTGTATAATATTTTTAATATATGGTCTAGAAAATGCAGGCTGTCAGTTAGAAAATACATCACATTTTATAATCTTACAGAACTTTCAAAAAACTCTGAATAGATGAGAAACCAAATCTGTTCCAGCATGGCGATGCCCCTGTGCACAAAGTGAGCTCCTTAAAAATCTGGTTTACATGCTTTAGAAAGGAAGATCTTGAGTGGGCTGCTATAGAGCTCTGATCTCATCCCTACTGAACACCTTTGGGATGAATGTGAACGCTGACTGCACCCCAGGTCTCCTCACCTATATCAGTACCTGCCTTTCATAACACCCTCGTGGCGGATGAACATAAATATTCATAAGAACACCTCAAAATCTAGTGGAACATCTTCTCAGAAGAATGGAGTGAATTATAAGACAAAATTGGGAATAAATGTGTAATGCGATGCTCAAAAATCGCATACCGTACTTATGACAAGGTGATCCAATCTATTGCCATCTATCAATGTATGATTTAAATATCTAACTAAATCCAGAGATATAAATGAAAACAAAATCATTATTTTTCTTTTTTCTGTATGCACATTTTTATAATATTTGCATATGGTTGTAATGTATTTTAATCGAGTCTCCAATGATGCCATGACCAGATAAAAAAATTGATCTGTACAATATAAAATATTTATGTAATTTAATATTTATTTAATATATTAAATACATAAATTTTAGTATACAGTATACAGTAAATACACTTTAAGTGAAAACACATATATGGTAATAAGGAACTTATTTAAGATTATAATAATTACAGCTCATTGAGAGCAATCAATCTGGTGTACACAAACACTCACCTCTCACTGATAAAAAAGTTCCTTTTCCAAACGATATTGTAATCCGTTTTAATCCACAGTAATACATGGCTTCATCTGATGGTTGTAAATTTGTAATTTTTAAATGGCAGCTTCTTTCTGAATTATCGACTGTAAACCTCGGTGAGTTGAACTTGTCTTCAAAAATGGTGTTCTGTGCAAGATTACGAATTGTAACCATCGCACAAATCTCATGTCCTACTGCTTGTTTGTACCAAATGATGGGTTCGGTCACTCCTTCATCCGCTCGAAAGCAGTGTAGAGTCACGTTTTCACCAGAAGCAGCAGTGATGACTGAGTTCGGCTGACTGACGATGTTCATTTGTGCAGAATCTAATGTTAGGAAACACAGGACAAAATAAAACGTCATAAATAAAATGTTTTTTAAATCGATAAAATTCTGCATGGATTCATTGGTTATAATTTTAGCCTCTAGAATGTAGTAAATAATGAATAAGTGAAACTAATTTTAAAATAATGTGAAGTAGTTTAATTGTAATTTTTTGGAAACCATATAAAGTTATAATAATAATAATAATAATAATAATAATAATAATAATAATAATAATAATAATAATAATAATAATAATAATAATAATAATAATAATAATTCGTAAAGTTGAGTTAAATATACCAACACTATGAATTCTGCTCATTATTTAAACAATTATGCTTTGTTTTTTGTTTGCAATTCTTATAAAAAGCCCCATGTTTCAATACAAATAATGTTCAAAACCATTATCACTCACCAGTATGAACAAGAAGTGTCACTGAAATCCATAACAGCATCACCATCTTAATCTCCAGCATTGTGCATGAGCATGTCCTTTCACCAAACTCTCTTATAGTCTCACTGAGCATGAGGGGCGTTGCAGAGAATCTGACACATCTGGAAGCTCAGCCCCCTGACCTTGATCCTCTGTATATGAAGAAATTCAAGTCCTGTCAGTAAATGTGTGAACAATCGACCTGGGAAAACATTCAAATAGTCCAAATTTGCATTGAATATTTTACTGTATATAGGTTTTAAAGTTACAGATTTAAAAACAAATAAGTTTTCTTTTGTTTATACACTAATAGGGGGAATGTTTTTGATAACCTAGAGGATACAATTACTTCTTACATTTTGTTTTATTGTAAACTACCATCACTTGGTTTTTGGTAACTGAATAGGATTTTCACCAGCACAAACATCACTACAGAACTCAAAACATTGCTGCAGAACTCTCAATGTCACTGCAAAACACTGTAAATTACTGCAAAACTCTCAATATCACTGCAAAACTCTTAATATCACTGCAAAACACCGCAAATCAGTGCATAACTCTCAATATCACTGCAAAACTCTCAATATCACTGCAAAACACCGCAAATCACTGCATAACTCTCAATATCACTGCAAAACTCTCAATATCACTGCAAATCACTGCATAACTCTCAATATCACTGCAAAACTCTCAATATCACTGCAAAACACTGTAAATTACTGCATAACTCTCAATATCACTGCAAAACTCTCAATATCACTGCATAACTCTCAATATCACTGCAAAACACTGTAAATTATTGCATAACTCTCAATATCACTGCAAAACTCTCAATATCACTGCATAACTCTTAATATCACTGCAAAACACTGTAAATTACTGCATAACTCTCAATATCACTGCAAAACACTGTAAATTACTGCATAACTCTCAATATCACTGCAAAACTCTCAATATCACTGCAAAACACTGTAAATTACTGCATAACTCTCAATATCACTGCATAACTCTCAATATCACTGCAAAACTCTCAATACCACTGCAAAACACTGTAAATCACTGCATAACTCTCAATATCACTGCAAAACTCTCAATATCACTGCAAAACACTGTAAATTACTGCAAAACTCTCAATATCACTGCAAAACTCTCAATATCACTGCAAAGCACTGTAAATCACTGCAAAACTATCAGTGTCACTGCAATATCACTGCAAAACTTTTAGTATCACTGCAAAACACTGTAAATCACTGCAAAACTCAAAGGAAAAATGTACGCTAATAAAAAAGCTGTTTGTCTTTGTTGAATGTCTCATTCCAGATTTATTCCTTTTTTGCTGTTCTAAGCAAAGCATCACTATTGTGAGATGATTTTCCACTAGATTTTGGGGTGTGGATGTGAGGAGGTTTGCTTATTTAGCTGCAAGAGGACTAGTGAGATCAGGTGCTGATACTAAGCAGGTCTTGGGTTAAGTTGGTGTTTCAGGCCATCCCAAAAGTTTAGGAAAATTGAATTTATCATTAAACCCCAACACAAACATTTATGTCTTGGTGAGACTTTTTCACAGGGGCATTGTCATGCTGGGAGAGTATTTGGGACTCAGTTCTTGGGGAAATTGTAATCTGTACTATTGTGTAGAAAAATTTGTGGTAACAGTTTGTGGAACAACTACATATGGGTTTGAAGGTCGGGGGGCACATACCTTTAACAAGTAGTTTACTTTATACTGTGCCAAAGTATAGCCTATGACAATCCATCCATACAGAATATATTGACATAATAAACCAGTATCCATCTGTTAAATATTTACAGTGGTTTATTGTAGAAATTACATACAGTAACAGGAACTTACACCTCTACATTTTACATGCTGTGTAATTAAAGACCCAATACATTATAAAAGGTAAACAACTGAGTAAGAGGAAGAAGGATTCACACTTTTACTTAACAATATATTTTGTGTGCATGATTATACTGTATTTACTGCTGCTTTTACATAATCCTGCAACTCTTTCTAAGTTACTGCTGGCTTGTTTCTTTCCTCCCGAATCATTAAACCAGAGAGCATATTGTGAATTCTGATATTGCAAGTTGTGTTTTGATTAACAAAGATGCTGCGAGGATGATCCTTCATTTTCACTATAATCGAGAATTGTTATATGAAAATGTTTAATGACAATTTGCATGAAAGTGTTTTTTTATTTGCATTTTTTTTAAATCATATATTTCAATTGTATCAATAAATTTATATCAACAAATAATGTTACTGATTCAGGTCATTTTTAGACCACACCCACACCCACTTCTGCCTTATCTCTAAACACTGATACAGGATGTTACACACCTACTGCACTCTACATGGTGAGATGTGAGCAATTAGAGCAAATTGGACATTCAGGAAATCAGAGCCTGTTCTAGGTAATTATAATAAGGGTGAACTGGTACAAGTAATAAGTGGGCAATCAGTGGTAGTGGCCCCAACACCTTATCCAGTTCTCTATCATTAATATTTACAAAATTCAAATTAAATCTAATAAAAAATATTAATTGAACAGTAATAATGAAAAATATTTTGAAAAAGCTGAACTGTATTTGAACTATAATAACTCCATAAATCTTGTTTTAATTGGATCAGATTAGTTTTTAATTAAAATGATAATTTTTTTCAAATCTATTTTCAAACTTCAGTACAAAAACCGAACATTATATAAAAACTTTTATTTTTCCACTTTAAAATAATTCTTTCTTTTTTTTATTTTTATTATTTAACCACCGTATCAGAACAATATACTGTATAACCACTTTTCTTTTTTCCCCACTTTTTATAAAGAAAATTCATCTTTTTTTTTTTCTTTCTCGCTTTTTAACTTAAAAACCAACATTAACCTGAAACTTTATTTATGTTGTTTATCATAAAATTTACTTTATTTGTCTCATATACATTACATTACAGTAAAATTTGTTCTTTACATATCCCAGCATGCTCAGAAGTGGGGGTCAGAGCACAGGGTCGGCCATGATACAGCGCCCCTGGAAATTTGATTGGGTGGGCAAGATGAAAAAGTGGGTGGGCTAGGTCCACCTCTGCCTACCCCTGCTGATGGCTATGTAGAAAATCTATTGTAGTGACCTGCTTTAGTACCAGGTTTCAGATAGAACCAAAACAGATGGAGTGTAGTCTATCTATCTATCTATCTATCTATCTATCTATCTATCTATCTATCTATCTATCTATCTATCTATCTATCTATCTATCTATCTATCTATCTATCTATCTATCTATCTATCTATCTATCTATCTATCTATCTATCTATCTATCTAGATCTTTTTTTTACAGTCCACGAGACAAGCAGAACACCAGTTTAATAATTTTTTCCTGAACAAAAACTTAAAAAAAACAAAATAATTCCAGCAAAATTAATAGCAAAAAAAAACAAAAAACAAAAATTCAAGAAAATATAAAATTCCAGCAAAATAATTATTGAAGACGTTTACTCTAATTAATAGTGAAAGATTTGACTTCAGAGTACAAAGTCTCTTGAGGGCATTTTCTCTTTTCTCTCCTTGTTTTGTTTTTCTTTTCATTCAAATGTAATGCAGCGTAATTCAGCTCCACAGATTCACCGTCCTGTTGAGAAGAAAAATGAACATAAAGAAAATTTGAAAAAAGATGATAAAAATTAATAGACAAATAATAGAAATGATATAAAATCAGCGTAATTTCCTGTACCTGATTCTTTGATCTTTTAGGTCTTTTGACGCTGCTTTGTGTCTCTGGTAAACAAGAATTTAACATTTTTATTAACAGCCAGTCTCATATTGAAAAGAAGTGTGACCTCGTCATATTATAATATATTTATAGAAAAAATTATAATTGGGAAAAACTGAAGTGCTCTAGAACACTCACTTTTGTATTTTCCACATTTTGTCTTTTTACAGAGCAAAAGAGTTTGAACAGAGATCACAATCACACACACTCCCAAAGCTACAGTGAGACAGATCACTACAGGATCCACTGATTCTACTGTAGGAGACACAGAAATTTTTTTTAATGTTCTCACCCAGCTGTACTCGTGTCCCGTTCCCAAATATGATCTTCCCACACAGGGCCACAGCGCAGTAGTAAGTTCCAGTATCATTGAGGCTGAAGATGTTCTTGGACAAGTTGTACACACAGGTGTGTGTAGAAGATTCACTCTCACACTGAAGGCTGCTGTTGTGATGAGTGTAAATGAGTTGAGGATGGGATTGTGATGGAGCAGCTCTGAACCAGAGCACTTGGAGTTCTGCTGCTCTGCTCTCAGAGAGAACCGAACACTGCAGAGTCACTGATGCTCCTGCAGGAACCGAGTCCAAAACACTGCTCTGGTTCACTGAGACTTTTACATCTTCATCTCCTGCTCAGGAGTAAATACACATAGTGCGAGATCTTTTTGCTTCTTTTTATGGTTAGATCTATATAATATTTTTATGTCTAATAAATGCAGGCATTCAGTAAGACAAATTATAAAAGCAATCAATCTGGTGTACACAAACACTCACCTCTCACTGATAAAAAAGTTCCTTTTCCAAACGATATTGTAATCCGTTTTAATCCACAGTAATACATGGCTTCATCTGATGGTTGCAAATTTGTAATTTTTAAATGGCAGCTTCTTTCTGAATTATCGACTGTAAACCTCGGTGAGTTGAACTTGTCTTCAAAAATGGTGTTCTGTGCAAGTTTATGAACTGTAACTATCACACGAGGCTCATGTCCTACTGCTTGTTTGGATTCCGTCACTCCTTCATCCGCTCGAAAGCAGTGTAGAGTCACGTTTTCACCAGAAGCAGCAGTGATGACTGAGTTCGGCTGACTGACGAAATTTCCAGAATCTAATGTTAGGAAACACAGGACAAAATAAAGAACGTCATAAATAAAATGTTTTTAAATCTATAAAATGCTGTATGGATTTATTGGTTATACATTTAGCTTCTAGAACCAGATAGTTATAAATAATAACCAGAGGAAATCATGTGAAATTGCATTAGATGATTATGTCATTATCTTAGCAAAAAATTCTAAAAACAATCTGAAACGATTTAATTGTAACTCTTTAGAAATCATATAATAATAATAATAATAATAATAATAATAATAATAATAATAATAATAATAATAATAATAATAATAATAATAATAATAATAATAAAGAAATCCAATCCGGAATAAACAGTATAAAATATACCAAGACCATGTCAATGAATCATCTTCATTATTCAAACATCAGCATGTTTGTTTCTATACAACCAGATGTTTCTATCCAGCTGATGTTTATAACCATGATCACTCACCAGGAGGAATAAAAAGCACTGCTGTAATCCATATCAGCATCACCATCTTAATCTCCAGCATTGTGCATGAGCATGTCCTTTCACCAAACTCTCTTATAGTGGAACTGAGCAGGTGGGGCGTTGCTGAGAATCTGACACATCTGGAAGCTCAGCCCCCCTGACCTTTACCTTCTTTATGTGGAGGCCATAAACATCAACTCCAAAAATATTAAAATGCAGTACAAGTGCTGTGAGTAAATGTGTGAAAAATTGTTCTGCAAAAGTTCTATCAGTGTTCCAGATCATCCAAAAGTTGAAGGACGCTTGAGTTCTTCCACACAAACTTTACCACCAACAATCATGTCTTCATGGAACGGGCTTTGTGCAGTGGGAAGAGTGCTGGAACAGAGTTTGTGTTACTTATTGGGGAACTTGTGAGGCTACAGCATAGAATAGTCTGTACTATTGTGTTGAAAACTTTGTGATGAACATTTGGGGAAAAAAATACATTAAATGTGTTTAATGGCTTGTGGGGGCACATACTTTTTTACAACTGGTTGAAAAAACAGATTTTTTGCTGGATCCCCTCAAAATGTAGTGTCTTTTTTACTGTACCTACAGTATTCATAGTTTATTTAAATCTCAGTATACAAAATATTTGTACATCATAAGCCACAATTCATCTGTTGTATCTTCATATTTACTTTACAATCCTTTCCTTTTTCTCATTTTTCTCATTCTTTATTCCCTTTTTTTTTAAATCTCTATGTTCTAATCATCTAATATTTATTATTATTCTATGGAAATATTGTAGGTTTTATTCCATGAATGCAAAGTCTCTCGAATTGTAGAAATATCCGTTACTTTCCGTACATCTGAATTAGAATACGAGAATGAAAGAATATAATTTAGTGTAAATTAACGTTAAGGACTTTAATAATAACTCTTCATCGTCTTCTGTCTTTCGCTCTTCTGCTGTCCACTTTTTTCTGTTTCAAAATAACAACAATGAAATTTCCTTTGTTCTGAAAAATGATTGTTTATTCTCTTGTGCAGTGGTTAAAAAAAGGGCTGTATGTTGTATGGTTTAGAGACAGTGGTATGAGGAAAAGACAGGAGGTGGAGCTGAAGGTGGTAGAGTTGAAGATGCTGCAATTTTAATCAGGAGGGACGAGGATGGACGGGATTAGAAATACGTTTATTAGAGGGACCATGCAGGTTCTAGAGACAAAGTGAGAGGTGTGATTGTGATGGCTTGGTCTTGCGCAGAGGAGGGACATGGAGTATATCAGTAGGAGAATGCTGAGGATGAAGCCAATAGGCAGAAGGGAAAGAGGAAGACCAAGGAGGACGTTTATTGATGTGGTGAGGGCAGACATGCAGGTGGTTGATTTAAAAGAGTCAGATGTACAGGACAGAGGGGGTATGGAGACAAATGATCTGCTGTAGTGACCCCTAATGGGAGAAGAAGAAGAAGAAGAAGAAGAAGAAGAAGAAGAAGAAGAAGAAGAAGAAGAAGAAGAAGAAGAAGAAGAAGAAGAATTATTTTGCACAGCATTCAACAGACCACATTGTTGTTACATAAAAGTTTTCCATTACTGTTTCTTTTATTCTCAGTATGATGACATCATGATGTTGACTAATGAGGTCACTTTAACAATCTTTCTACAGAAATTATAGATTGGAAAAAAATGTACTAATAAAAAATAAATTTGAGCCAAATCACTCGAACGTCCTCAAGGTCTTCATTCCAATGTCATGGATGTTACCACATGGTGTGTAGTTGCAGCCAATGAATGATTTCTTTTTTTGCATAATATTTTATGCCTAGCTTTTGAGGCTAAAAGCATGAAATGATACAAGGAATCAACAGTACATTTTTGTGATCATTGACAAATTGTGACAAAAAGGTGTATGTATAAAATAAACATATAGCAATAACTCGGATTTGTGTGTGGCCAAATGATGCCACTACATCATTGATTTATTTTTTTTAACCAGCACATTTCCCGAGTGTTTTATTCCTGATATATTATAGCAGATTGTTTCTTCGTATGAAATATGACGTGGTTTTAGCAGGAGTTTGCAGTGGGAGTGTGAGAAAGTTAACAAATTAATGTGTTACAACAATCACTGAGATCATTTATTTACACGACTTCCTGTGTTTCTCTCAGTGAGATGAACTAATGTGTGAGAAAGTGAGAATGAAGCCAGCTGCACTGTGTAACACAGAGCTATGGCATGTTCTAAACATCTGTATGAGGCATCTGTGAATTGTGTTTACTGTCAGTAGCCACACAAAACAAGAGCAAAAAGGACATCAACACCATAGTCTTAATCAGTCCTTTTCTCAAAGCATAGATAAAAAAATATGTATAGGTTATTTTGCGCATTTTACACCCTTGACCATATCTTGACCTGCTGTTTCAGGTCAGAACCAATGCTTCAGTTTCTGAGGTTCAGTTTTCAGTTAAAATTCAATCATTATAAAAAAATCTACAATCGGAATTATAACCTGATAATAACACTGAATCAGATCAGAGTTCAAATCTAAGTTACGGAAGGATGTCGCACATGAGAATATATAACATCTTTAGGTTGTTGCTTCGTTACTCGTCCTCTTTTGACCGTCCTTTCATTGAAATTTAAGGCAGCGTACTTCACCTCCACATTGTCAGAGTCCTGTAGGAACGGAGATGAAATTATTAGAATATAGAATTATTCTATAACCTTTAGGATGGATTTAATGTCCATTTATAACATCATATTAAATGCTGAATATTTACCTGATCGAGGGTCGGGTCTGCCATAAAGTCATGTTTGAGCGTCACTGTAGAAAAGAAAATGCAAATGCTTTTTTGGTCCATTTTCTATCTTTTTTCACGATATGAATAATTGCTATTAGTGGTATATGTAAATATATTTTTTTATATAATAATAAGAGAATATATCATTGTTGGAAAATTCAGAGCATCACAGCTATTTTATAATACAATAATACAGATTTACCCCTGTGCTGTTTACGGTTTCCACTTTCACGTTTTAAAATAAACAATGTAAAGATCAGGAGCACACAGAATCCCAAAGCTCCGGCGAGGCAGATCACTACAGGGTCCACGGATCTCGCTGTCACACAGTAAACACCAAAATGTTAAATATTTGACAGCATTTAATTTTAGCTTAAACCTATTTATCTTTAGGTCATTAAAATGATTCAAAATAATGATTTGAGATGTTTTTGCCAGGACTTATTGCCCAGTACATGAAAAAAAAAAAAGAAAACATACAGCAGATGTATAATATCAAATATTCATAATTTACTTTGGCATATAAGTAAAATCATTCTACTGCTCACCCAGCTGTACTCGTGTCCCGTTCCCAAAAATGATCTTCCCAGACACGACCACAGCGCAGTAGTAAGTACCAGTATCATTGAGGCTGAAGATGTTCTTGGACAAGTTGTACACACAGGTGTGTGTAGAAGATTCACACTGAAGGCTGCTGTTGTGATGAGTGTAAATGATTTGAGGATGGGATTGTGATGGAGCAGCTCTGAACCAGAGCACTTGGAGTTCTGCTGCTCTGCTCTCAGAGAGAACCGAACACTGCAGAGTCACTGATGCTCCTGCAGGAACCGAGTCTGATACACTGCTCTGGAACACTGAGACTTTTACATCTTCATCAACTGCTCAGAGGATATAGACAGAATGACTTTTTAGTTAGCTTGAATGTTTATAGTAACTGCATTATACAGTCTGGAAAGATGTCATTTGTAGCATTTTATACAACAGCCCTGTTAAAGTCTTGAAAATTGGCATCTATAGTGTTTTTATGATATTTATTTATTTTTCATTGTTAGATGTTTTTTTTTCTATTAAACACAAGTTCGGGTGAAGGTTCTTCATTAGATTTTGGTGCATGAGTTCAGGGATTTATGTTCTGTGTACAGACACATTATTACAATTGTATGCTTTCAAATATATGCAAGAAGTTTAGAGAATGACCACATATGGATTTCATGGTCAGGCGTTCACATACTTTTGTCCATATCAAAACAGGTTCAGTACAAATCACATATTCATATTAATGAGTTAATTTGTTTATGATAATAATTTTATAGCATGTCTGTTACGTTATGTTGATAATTATAGGAGAAGAATAACAGTATACTAGTTATATGTGGTCTGTATCATTTTAAACTATTGGGTTTCAGTGGCATCCACAAATGACCAATATCTGATTCAACTTCATTTTAAAACATATTTAAGTCATGAAGACTTTAATTAAACAATATATTTTTTATAAATCATTATTTGATTGACAATGACAGTTACATATGAATGATTTAACAAATGTACATTTAATCTTTTTACCTTTCACTGATAAAAATGTTCCATTTCCGAAAGTTGTGAAAAATTGTAACAGTCCACAGTAATACATGGCTTCATCTGATGCTTCCAAGTGAGCAATTTTCAAATGACAGCTTGTTCCTTTATTCTCGATGCTGAATCTTGGAGACTTAAACTCGTCTTCATAACTGGGTTGACTTTGAACCGTGACTATTACACGAGGCTCGTGACCGATTTTCTGCTTGTACCAAACGATGGCTCCAGAGGTTTTAGCTTGCAATCGATAGCAGTTCAGAGTCACACTATCACCAACATCAGCAATGATCATTGGGTTCGGCTGATTGATATGGTTTATCTGCACAGAATCTAATATAAGAGGGGTAAAGAATAAAACATGAAGGTTATTAAAATGTATATTTGGAATAATAATACCATGTTGTGTAACTCAATAATTGTTAGCAAAATTTCAGAAAATCTCAACAGAGTTTAAAACGAAATTACCAAATAATCTGCCATTTACTAATTCTACCAATTTCTACAAAACAAATATGGCAGTATGTTATACTACATAACTTTAGAACTTAGAAATACTTACCGATTTTACCCAAAAGCATCACTGTAATCCACATCAATGTGATCATTGTGTTCAGTCCCAGGAGTGTGTTCAGCATGTCTCCCCTCACTACAGTCCAATAAACAATTTGAGCACCTCTGACTTTGTGGCCAAGGTTTATACCATGAAGCTCTGACATCACAGATTTTCCGCATACAGTCTGAAGCATTGTACTGTAGCAAGATTATGCAACTGATGTAACAACTGCTCATGGCTCCTCCTCACACTTTTCTAAATCTTTTCTAAACAGTTATTGTGTGTGTCTTTATATCTGGTCTGTTTTATAACGGCATGTTTTTTTTTCAAGCAGATCTATTAATTTGTAACCAAAAAATATACTTTGAGATGGAGAGTATAATTCAGTATAATTGAGGTAGTATTTTTAGAGTATATAATTTACCTATAGCAATTTACAATAAAATGGTAATTAAATAAACAATATTAAAAAATTAAATCTGGATTTTTGAAAACACTCTTTTTGAATTAATAATGATATGGTCTATAATATATATATATATAGAGGACATTCACCTACGATGACAATTTCAGACCCCTACATGATTTCTAAGTGGGAGAACTTTCAAAATAGCAGGGTGTTCAAATACTTATTGCCCACATCCCTGTTGCCGTTTCACCACTGTTCCTTCCTTGGAGCCCTTTTGATAGATACTGACCACTGCAGACCAGGAACATCCCACAAGAGCTGCAGTTTTGGAGATGCTCCGACCCAGTCGTCTAGACGTCACAATTTGTCCCTCGCTCAAATCCTTACGTCTATTTTTCCTGCTTCTAACATCAACTTTGAGGACAAAAATGTTTACTTGCTGCCTATTAAATAAATCCACCCACTAACAGGTGCCATGATAAAGAGATCATCAGTGTTCTTTACTTTACCACTCAGAATGTTCTTATATAATAATGCTATGCCTGATTGGTGTATTACAGTACAATGACTACAGTTTTAGTTCTGTCGATGTGGGGGTGTGGTCGAGCACGGGTTTGTGAATGGAGGGTGGGGACAGTGGACTCAAGTGATAAGGATTACACACATTCATAGTTTTGTGTGTATGTGTGTGTGTGTATGTGTGTGTGTGTGTGTGTGTGTGTGTGCGCGCGAGACGTAAACTACAAAACACTGGTAAGCGAAAGTAACCCAAAAGAAAAGGTCAATGTGAAAAAACGCAGATTCTCTTGTTGGTAAGCCGTCGCCTGCCTCCTGTCCTTTTCTATCTGAGTCATCAAGTCTCCATAGGAGGAAATCATGAAGAAACACAAAACCCAATTTAAAGATGCTTTCATTAATTTTAAGGACAAAAAAGTATGAGTAACTCACCCATGTAAATAAATATAATACAAATGCATCCAAAATCTACTAACTAACCAAAACATCATTATATTTGGTGTTAAAGACTGTTTTACTTTAATACATTAAATAATGATTTCAAAAAGGGTTTTGTGTTTATTAATGTTACCTTTAATTAAATTTTCCTGGAGGGTTGAAACTATTAAGTGTAACAAATGTGCAAAAAACAGATCAGGAAAGGGAAAACAATCTTCAAAACAATGCATTAAAAAAATATTTATTTTTGTAAATTTATGGCAAAAATAGATTGCAGCACCTCCATATTTATTTTGTGCTAATTGTCTGTATTTATATTCATTCATTTCCCTAAATTAAATATGAGGGATACTTTAGCCATAGGTAGCTTTACTCTGGATGGTTAATGAATTCAAATGTAAAAATAGTTATAGTTATAGACACCTGATCATCACATTCACATGTGGTTTCTACCCAATATGTTGGCACGAATTTAGAAACATTCAATAGTATAAAATGTCTGTGTATACTGTAGCATTATAATTCTCCTTTCACTGGAACTAAGAGGCCTAGATGCTGGTCCAGCATGACAAGGCACCTGTGTACAAAGCTATGTATGAAGACATGGTGTTGTAAAATTGGAGTAGACGAACTTGAATCTCCTGCACAGAGCCCTGACTTCCTCAACCCCTGAGACATAAACAGATCCAGACTTCATCACCCAACATCTGTACCTGATCTTACTAATGCTCTTGTAGTTGAATGAACACAAATCCCCACAGCCATGTTCCAAATCTAAGTTTTTCTAACTCAGAATGAAGGAGATATTAACATATTTTGAAATATTGTGTATTTCTAACATTGAAATACATGTATTATGTATATTTTTGGCACAACCATGGCTATGTTTGAATCTGCATTCCGATGTTGATGCCTGACAGATCCAGTGTTCCAGTGAAGTAAAGATCATTTAACTTTCAGTTTAAAGTCAGTGTGAACAAACATTCATGAAAACATGTACAGCAGAAAATAAATAGAATTAATAGCATCGATCTAATTCACAGAAAGACATTGCACATCAGAATATATAACATTTTGAGGTTGTTGTTTCTTTACTCGTCCTCTTTTGACCCTCTTCTCATTGAAATGTAAGGCAGCGTAATTCACCTCCACAATCTCACAGTCCTGAAGAAATGGATATGAAATTATTAGAAAATAATATGATACTTTTTAAGTGAAAATCTTTCAAACAATTTCTTTTCAAATGTAATATTTAGATGTCAGATATTTACTTGACTGAGGCTCTTGTGTGTCACAGAAGCTTGTTTGAGTTTCACTGCAGAGCGGGAAAATGCAATCACAGTTTTAATTGTGGCGATTCTGCAAATCATGAGTTAATATTAATACATTAGATCTAATAAATCATGGTTTCTACTGCAATCATTTACACAAGGATTTGCATGTCAGGTGCCTCACATTAATATAGTAAAATATTTGTGAATTATACGTGTGAATTTATTAGTTAGTTTAGGCACCAGTTCAGTACTGTATATCTAATAAATTGAGCGTTTCAGAGTATGTTTATTTCTCTTTTTTTTAAAGTAAATTGGCTGAAATATTGGAAATGTTGCCAGTTTGATGGACACAATGACCTAATAAACAGCAGACTCAAACTATAGAACAGAAATACATTATTCTTTGCACATATTTTGTATTTATGTTTATGTAGTAACTCTACTGCAGGCTTACCACTGCGTTGCCCACAGTTTTTCCATTTACACCATACAGCTTGAGCAAAGATCATGAACACACACACTACCAAAGCTACAGCGAGGCAGATCATTACAGGATCCACAGGTCTCTCTGTAAGTAGGAATAGCAACAAATTAAATGCATTAATCTAATACATGTTTATACATAAATTTGAACTTTGTTTTTACTGTTTGTAGCACAATTTATTTGTTTATTTTTTTTAGGAATTTTCTGAGAGTTTTAATTAATTTGATTTATTTTGCTTCTGAATCCTTTATGCAATAGTTATTATAATAAAGGTCATATATAGACATATATATATATTTATATAGCTTGACAAATATGGACAAATAATACATAAATAAATTAACTTGTTTATAAATAAAACTGCATACAACTTGTACAGTTCTGGCACAAATTTCAATTTATACTTTTTTCACATACAAAATAACACAACATTACACTTCTCACCCAGTTGTACTCGTGTCCCGTTCCCGAAAATGATCTTCCCACACAGGGCCACAGCGCAGTAGTAAGTACCAGTATCATTGAGGCTGAAGATGTTCTTGGACAAGTTGTACACACAGGTGTGTGTAGAAGATTCGCTCTCACACTGTATTCTGTTGTTGTGATGAGTGTAAATGAGTTGAGGATGGGATTGTGATGGAGCAGCTCTGAACCAGAGCACTTGGAGTTCTGCTGCTCTGCTCTCAGAGAGAACCGAACACTGCAGAGTCACTGATGCTCCTGCAGGAACCGAGTCTGATACACTTTCCTGCCGCACTGAAACACTGAAATCTGGTTTACCTGCACAATGTTATATAGACAGTATAAGAGCTTTTTTTAGTTTGGTAAATATGAGAGTGTGACATAAATGTATACTTAAAGTTTCAGCTAAGAATGAAATACACACTTTTTAAAGAAATTAATTACATTTAAATTTGAATTAGAAAATTTTGAACTGCAACACACTGAATTACTTAAAACTTTGATCACACTAGAAAAAGTTTTTTTTTGTTTGTTTTCAAATTAAGTACAAAAAAAAAAAAAAAAACGATTATTGTCTCCCAATGATGTAGCTGAATTGATCCAACTGTGTGTTTTTTTTTTTCATTCTTACCTTTCACTGATAAAAATGTTCCATTTGTAAACCTGGTAAAAAATGTTATATATCCACAATAATACATGGCTTCATCTGATGGTTCCACATCAGCAATCTTTAAATGACATCCTTTTTCTTCTTTCTCAATGCTGAACTTTGGTGACTTGAACTCATCTTCAAATGCAGGTTCACTTTGCACTGAGACCATTACACAAGGCTGATGGCCAACTTTTTGCTTGTACCAAATGATGGAATCTGTGTTTTCTTTTTGCCGTCGAAAGCAGTGCAGAATCACATTATCACCAACAGCAGAAATCACTACGTTCGACTGCTTGATGCTTTTTGTCTCAAAAGAATCTGCTTTGAAGAAGAAAACATTTTCCTTCTATAAGTCATGCACAGAATTTCAACCAGTTGCGCCATTTCCATTTTAATTATCATATGTAATAACATCATGCGTATAATCCCAAACACACAATACCATCCACACTTTCTGAACTTACCAAAAAGCATTGCTGTAATCCCCATCAGCATTATCATCATCATCTTCAGTCTAAGGTGGGTGTGCAGCATAAATACTCTCGCTACACTGTCAGATGGTCAAAATGAACATGCCTCACATTGTGTTAAAGTTTCATGACTAGATCTTGACATCACATGCAGTTTTCTTATGACCTTACCTACTTATGGCCTTAACTAGCAAGCTGGCGGTGGATACCACCTCAGACTCCTCCTCAGACATTTCTGAAGCTTCCTACAGATAGGAATTAAACACCTTCAAAATGTCTTTTTTTAAGTCAGAATATTGAGCCAATTAATATCTGATGTGGTTTATTAAACATTTCAATACACAGTGGATTTTAACAATACTATACAATTTCCAAAGACCTTTTTTAGTTTAATTATACTTTATAATGATATAATGTTCTCTTGTATTAATAATAAAATTGAGTACTAATTCTAGGTAAGAGCAAGTATTTTAGACAATTATACATGATGCAGTTACTACATATAAACATAATTAGTAAATTAAACAAGAACACATAAAGGAACACAAAATAAATTAAGTATCATTTGTAGTAAACTATAAATGTAGTTTATTAGTAAAAAATTAGTAAAAAAATTGTCAATTCATTATTTTCATTGAGTTTTATTATTGTATTTTTATGTAGTTGTCCAATCAATAAATACTACACCAACTCTCATGCCACCTCTAGTGTAGGTGTGTGAAGCTGTGTGTGTGGGTGGGTGTGTGTGTGTGTGGGTGTATTTTAAAAATATATGTCTGTTTTTTTCCATATCTTAAAATAGTTTCAGGTTCACTGGTGAAAGTGTGGTTATTCTGTTCTGCCATGTTCTCTAGCATCTCTCTATTCTACCTCTCCTGGGGTAATTAAACCTGTTCCTGAATTACAAATTACTTCATGTACACCACATACAGTATTTACACTGTTTGAACAACAGTACATGGACTGCTGACCATCAACCTGCATGCACTTCTTCAACATTCAATTTTCAATTGTATTCCCTATGTTGCTGTTATAATAAATTCCACTCTTCTGGGAAGGGTTTCCACTGGATTGTGGGGTGTGGCTGTGGGGATTTGTATTCATAAGCCTATAAGAGCATTAGTGAGCTCAGGCACTGATGTTTGGTGAGGAGGTCTGGGGTTCACTCGCTATTCCAGTTCATCCCCAAGGTATTCAGTAGGGTTTCACAAGTTCTTTTACTTTAACCTTAAACCCCACAACCACGTCATGTTACAGCATACAGAGGCATAAAATACCATCGTATGCTTCCAAAAGTGTGGGAAGGCCTACATATGGTAGTGATAATTAACGGTGCACATATTGTGACCATGTTGTGTTTGACCTCAAGGTCAATTTGAAACCCATATTTTATTGCACCTATCGAGATTCTAGAAGTTCCTGCTCCTATTCTACAAAACTGGTCAAATATGGAGGCCTGAGTGTTTCTCTATTAGAACGGCTTCCAAGCTCCATCTTCTTGACCGCAGTCCTTTTGATAACCAAAGTTGTGCACAAACCATAAATTCATATTTCATAGTATTTTGTATATCTGGAACCTTATATAGAAAATAAAGAGAGATTCCCTCTGCCGAGACAATTCGGAGATAAGGATTGCTACTAATACAGTGCAGTGTCAGAATAAAAACTATTACTGAATGTTAAAAGAGGTCCCCTGGTGATCTAGTGGTTAAGATGCAGCGCTCCCAACCGCTGCAACCCGGGTTCGATTCCCGGTCAGGGAACCATCCCCAGCCACTCTTAGTGCCGGTCCCAAGCCCGGATAAATTGGGGAGGGTTGCGTTAGGAAGGGCATCCAGCGTAAAACATGTGCCAAATCAAACGTGCGGAGGATCCGCTGTGGCGACCCCTAACGGGAGAAGCCGGAAAGAAAGAAAAGAATAAAATGAAATACTTGTAGGTTTTGTAAAGAAACATGGTTGGGGTATTATTCAAATCAATAAGGCATGAATAATCGATACTTAAGCACTTTAGGCGTTTGGGCTTTAATATTTTTAAGGATTAGAAATGCAGAAATTCTAACAGTATCTCCACAGTGTCTGTATTTTAAGAATTTGTACAGTATCGCTTACACAGAATGGCCAATACATTTCCACCTCAAAGTGCATGAGTGGACGTTTGCTATAAAGAGCAGACTGACTGGAATCTCATTTTGGTTTAGGGACAGAACCAAACAGAAATGTATGTAAAAGTTTTTTTCTCTGAAAATCGAAATATGTATGACATATAATTGGTGGAGATGTGCAGGACATTTATACAAGGAAGTGAAGGAGCAAGAAAAATGTATCTGAATATTCAATCAACCATAATAAAAGCATGAGAACAAACACGGATGAGGCCAGGGAACAAGACCAGCTGCTGATTTCTGATTTCTTATCTAGATTTTTCTCATCTGTTTAGTGTTAAAATGATAATAACTGATAAATACATTCCAGTTACATACAGATTTCCTGTAAAATATACTGTATGTATGTATATATATATATATTATTGCATCGATATTATGTATTAATGCAATCACATTTTATTATCTGCATATACAATTAATGTTACAAATTAAAGCTTTCTATATGTCTATTTTTTTTTTTTTCTGAAATGATCAACATGCATAAATGCAAGACAACTGAGTGTGGATTTGGGTGGAGTTTTATTCAGGCCTTAATGCGACTCCTCCTTCAATACTGTCTGACACTAACCAATCACATTCTCTCTCTCTCTCTCTCTGTCTCTCTCTCTCTCTCTCTCTCTCTCTCTCTCTCTCTCTCACCCTCTCTCTCTCTCTCTCTCTCTCTCTCTCTCTCTCTCTCTCTCTCTCTCTCTCTCTCTCTCTCACCCTCTCTCTCTCTCTCTCTCTCTCGCTCACTCATTCTTCATCTTCCTCCCTCACTCGCACCATCTCACAAACACTATGACACTGAGGACAGAATTATTAAAAGTATGTGTCATGAGGCAGGGCATATGTGATGGACGTTTAAACCGTTTTCTCGAAATGATTTCAGTGAATCATCTGTTACACTGAATCATTATGAGAAATGATTATGGGAAATCAACAATAACAAAAAAAAAGCACACAATGCAAATACATCAGTCGAATCAGTCCATACAGGTTAAATATGCATGCAGAATAATTATATATAAATCACAATGAAGGAATTGTAGTTTTCCTACAAATACAAGCAAACTGATCCTTGTTTCATTATGAAGAGCGTGCATTGAAGTGTGTATGTGTGTGTGTGTGTGTGTGTGTGTGTGTGTGTGTGTGTGTGTGTGTGTGTGTGTGCATGTGGTTTTAAGGTGTGTGTTAGTGGTTTTGCAGCCCTGTTTGTCTCGTTGCCCGTTCACACACTGCAACTGTGTTTTATCTCTTCAGGCCGCTCTGACCGCCCGAGTTGCTTTTCTCAGAAACACTGTCGGTTTCTCACCTCTCAAACTTTCCACAGGATGTGTTGCTATTTTTGTGTTTCTCAGGCCACACCGTTGATGCTTTTTATTTTTATTTTTTACACACAATGAAAAATTTGAAACATCTCCAGACATATAGATGTGTAATATTGATAAGATTATTGTAAGATTTCACCCTGCACTTAAATCAGATCTAAACACACGACAGCACGGAAATAATTTTATTATGAAGTCATTTACAGTCAGTGATGTTCAACTGTCAAAAAGGCAGAAGCTGTTGATTAGTCATTTGTTACATCAGCTATTATATATATATATTATATAGTAACACTGCTGCAAAAAGCAGGTTTATATTAATGCGCTTGTTCTAATACATGATATACATGTGAACGCTTGAATGCGGTTTTATGGGAAATAAATGGATTAAAATACGGTTGATTTTCTGAGATTTTCTGTTTAGAGTTTATTTATTATTTATCAAAAGAAATGAAGCTGATAAAAGTAACAGTTATTTACATCTGAATATTTTGTATATTTCTGAATATAATCTGACTGTGTGTGTGTGTGTGTGTGTGTGCGTGTGTGTGTGTGTGTGTGTGTGTGCTTGCGTGCGTGCATGCGTGTATGTAGTTGGTATATATTATAAGAAGTATATGTAATATTGATATGTGTCTATTCTGCTTTTTAAAGAAGTTTGTTTACATTATTTGTAGGGTTTCTGTGCAGTATAAATTTGTGTGCTCGGGTAAACAGGAAGGTACAGTGTGCAAAAACCACACTAAATGTTCCACACCACTCTAAGCGTTAACTTTCCAGGTCAGACCTGTGCATGCTCTCCGAGTCGGCTGAGGAGTCGTGATGGTTAACAAGTTCTTATGAGAGCCAGGGCTGAGAACTCAGAGCTGAAAGGAGCAGTTTTATGTGAAAGAGCATATATATATATATATATATATATATATATATATATATATATATATATATATATGAAAAAAAATCTTATATATCTTTAGATTTACATGTACATTTACATTTGTGGCATTTAGCAGAGTGTTCAGAGCGACGTACAAGAGTGCTTTAAATCTCCAACAATGAATATGCTAGATTACAACTTAATATAAATTAGAATACAACTCTTAAATATAGTCGCTTGAAGATAGTCAGGGACTTCACTGTACGGACATCAAGGGGAAGTCCATTCCACCACCTCAGTGCCAGAACAGAGAAGAGCCTTGAAGTATACTTACCTCTCATTCTGTGAGAAGGTGGTACCAGTCGAGCGGTGCTGGAGATGGTGCTCGTCCAATTTTGGCCTTGAAGGCATCAGTGTTTTGAATCTGATACGTGCAGCTACTGGAAGCCAGTGAAGGAGCAGCAGTGGGGTGGTGTGGGAGAACTTGGGCAGATTGAACACAAGTCGTGCTGCTGCGTTTTGGATCATTTGCAGTAAATGAATAGTGTTCAGAGAAAGACCTGCTAGCAGAGAGTTTCAGTGGTCCAGTCGTAGTTCAGTCGTTAAGGTTTTTTGTTATTGATTGGAAGGTCAGGGGTTCAAACCCCAGCATCGCCAAGCTGGCACTTTTTGGGTTCTTAAGCAAGACCCTTAACCCTCTGTGCTCCTGAGGCACTATAACATGGCAAAAAGTACATGTTTAAAGTAAACAACACCTTTCTATCTTTATTAAAGCCCTTGCGGCTGAAAGAGCACAGATCTCCACAAGCACACTCCAAATCTAGTAAAACATCACCCATCTTATTTCTTCTAATCTCCATCATTACAAGATCAATGTAGAGAAAATTATTATTTTTTTATTTGTTTATTTTTTTTCTGCAGTCCTGTTCTGTGAGGTGATGTCCCTCAGAGATTTGCTTTCTTATTATTATTACCACTTACATTTAAATGTAAATGTACATGTAAGCACTTCAAAGACAATAAATAAATGACTTTAAATTTAATGTGCATTATTACATCCTGTTTACATCATGTTCACACAGTTTTTTTTTTTTTTTACGTTTGACACATTGCTGCGCTTATACAGGAAGACTAACTATAGCTGCTAAATCTAACCACAACAGACGGACAACTTTGGCCTACTGCAAAGTGCATTCAGTATCTCTAGCTGATTTAACACTCATGTGTCAAAGGGTCAAACTTTCTTTCAATACTTTAAAGAAAAAAAATAATAAAAAATGATGTAATATGTCATGTAATAATAATAAGCAGACACACCAGGCAGATTTGTGTTCAAAATACAATGTGTTCATTCAAAAACAAAGACATTTAACCAAACATTTAAATTTTTTACTACATAAATTACTACATAATACAGTTTGTCCTGATAAAACATAAACAATAATCTGACCCATTAGTAACAATGACCATGCATGACAACCTGTGAGGTGTGAGGTGACGTTTAAAGACGTCTGCTCACTGACATACTAAATGTCAATGAGCAGTAAACAGTAAACAGGAAAGAGCTTTTGTTTGATAGGAAATGTAGTTCATCTGCCAATTTCAGGTTTACCACCACAGTAATGCAAGAACATTTGTGAGACATTTATATCCCTGTTTTTATACTGTGCATATTCTATAATTTAATTAAAATATACCTATTGTTTTTTGTTTATTCTCATGATGATGTACAACACTGCAAAAGAGTACAGACGTACAAATAGAGCTGCACAGACCAAAATAAACATGAATTTGCAATGTTATACTGTACTGTGTTTCTTTAAAATGGTGATAGTTTCTATAGCAATGGTGCCATTGTGATGGTATTAAGAGGTGGATTAATTCAGGTAAGACACCACTGAAGGGAAACGTGTATCCTGCCATACACACTGTGTAGAATGTGTTTTGGGACACAGCCTTTAGACTCTGCTTTAGTGCAAAGTGATTTTGGGTAAGGTGGGAAAAAGTGTGTGTGTGCGTGCGTGTGTACATGCGTGTATGTGCGTGCGTGCGTGTGTGTGCTTGTGTGTGTGTGTGTGTGTGTGTGTGTGTGTGTGTGTGTGAGCAGAAATGTAAAAGTTTAAGATCAGAAAGAAACTTGATAAGGAGTGAAATTTTGTCGCTGTCCGTGGTGTTGAAATGTTTGTGACACAATGGACATTGTTTACCATAGCAACATTAACCACAGCTACCAACGCAATCAGATACGGATATCATAAATGTCACAAATGAATGAATGTGGTTAAGATGCGCTCTCACCGCTGCGACCCGGGTTCGATTCCCGGTCAGGGAACCATCCCCAGCCACTCTCAGTGCCGGTCCCAAGCCCGGATAAATTGGGGAGGGTTGCGTTAGGAAGGGCATCCAGCGTAAAACATGTGCCAAATCAAACGTGCGGAGGATCCGCTGTGGCGACCCCTAACGGGAGAAGCCAAAAAGAAATTCCTTTTTTTATGTACAGTTTAAAAATAATAAAAACATATAAAGTGTTTTTAAATAGAGTTTATTAATATAATCTAAAACAAATGTTTTTATATTACATTAAAGATGTAACTGCATTTTCTTAAAAAAATATATAATAATTTTATAATTTAATGAGCTACACAGTTACCAACTATTATACAGTTCTGTTTATCTGATTTGTTTTTATTAAGAATAGTTGGATTTATTAAATGAAACAATCAATTGAATTGAATTGAATTGAATTTACTTATATTATAACAGAAAGTGCACTCATTTGGCAAAAAACCCCCCAGAAATCAAATCT
>NC_139587.1:2866357-2903857 GCF_946808225.1 Silurus aristotelis | reverse complement strand
GTTTTAAATAAATGTTAATAAAAATGTCATGTTATGGACCATATTGACAGTTAGCATAAAGTAACTTTATATATTTTTTCTATATTATTCATTGATTAACCAGTTTATTTAATGAAGTGATCTATGATTTAATAAATTAATAAATACAACAAATAAACAGACTAATTTCTCTGATTTACATTGATTTCCTCCTCAATCTTTTAAACCTTAAAAATTGCAGCAAAATTAAATATAATATATTCAATATTTTCTATAATTTTGAATTTTGAGTGAATTTAATCACTACAATTATTATTAAACTTGATTTTATTAAGTTATTTTATGAGGTGCACTGATTTAAAACACACAAATGACATCATTTTAATATCATTTTTAAAGAAATTTCCTGTTAAAAAAATATTCAAATATGAGAGGAGGAGCCAAAGATGGTATCTGCTGATTACCTCTACATTGTGTATATTGTGAAAAAACAAGCAAAAAAAAAAAGCAACCCAAAGTGTACGATGTCAGACTTTCAGCAATTCTGGGTGCAAGCTGAGATGTGCTCAGTTCATCCACTTTTCAGTGTATTGAGAGGTGACATGCTGCACACACACCTCAGGCTGGAGATGGTGATGCTGATGTGGATTACAATGATGCTCCTTAATAAAATTGGTAAGAGATGCTTCATTATGTTTTGGAATCTTCATTAAATATTTTACAGGGTTGTATTTGGTTGGAAACCATTTTGAAGGAAAACTAAATTTTAATTAATAAATAAAATAATGACTTCAAATGTACCTAAAAAAATCTAAATTCAGTTGAAAATTTATCTGAATTTATCAAAAAAAAAATCGAATTGTTTTTAACACCAGACATAAAAAGTTTTTCCCCTAATAACAGAGATGCTATTAAACATATTTTCTGTTTTTCCAGAAAAAAACTAAACAACAGACATTTCTTTGCAATCACACAAACACACCTTCCACACCTTCTAGCTGATACACTGGCATTTCAGGTCATTAAGCAATAGGCTTTCAGCATGCATATATTCAATTCATGTTAATAACAAAATTATACCTGAATTACAAAAGATAAAAAATTTGCTTCATTGAATTAATATTATATTAACTCTGTAAAAATTTTGCTTAGATTCTGCACAGATAAATGACATCATTCAACCGAACTCAATGATCTCTGTTGATGTTGGTGGTGACGTGACTCTGCACTGCTTTAAACAGCGAGAGGACAGCAGCGAATCCGTCGTTTGGTACAAGCAAAAAGTCGGACATGAGCCTTGTGTAGTGGTCTCAATTCAAAGCGATCCTTTTTTCGAAGAGGACTTCAAGTCACCAAGATTCAGCGTCGAGAAAGAAAATCTGGGCTGCCATTTGAAAATTGCGCACGTGGAACCGTCAGATGAAGCCATGTATTGCTGTGGACTGAGAAAGTTTTCAATAGAATTTGAAAAAGGAACATTTTTATCAGTGAAACGTAAGATTTCTTTGAAAGTCTATTTTATTTAAACAATAGAGGAATCTTCTTATGGTCAAAAATTTTGAGAAATTTGCATATTTAAATTAGCACATTATATACACTACAGTTATATATATATATATATATTTGACAGCAGGTTCTGGTCACTTTATATCACACTGTACAGGTAAACCAGATTTAAGTGTCACAGTGTTCCAGAGCAGTGTGTCAGACTCGGTTCCTGCAGGAGCATCAGTGACTCTGCAGTGTTCGGTTCTCTCTGAGAGCAGAGCAGAAGAACTCCAAGTGCTCTGGTTCAGAGCTGCTCCATCACAATCCCATCCTCAAATCATTTACACTCATCACAACAGCAGCCTTCAGTGTGAATCTTCTACACACACCTGTGTGTACAACTTGTCCAAGAACATCTTCAGCCTCAATGATACTGGTACTTACTACTGCGCTGTGGTCCTGTGTGGGAAGATCATTTTTGGGAACGGAACTCGAGTACAATTTGGTAAGGAATAAAGTTTTTTTTTTCGATCCATCACACCCAATTTTTAAATCCTGATCGAGAACATGTCCAGCTGGTCCTACATTTGCTCTAATAATAATGACACCCTCTTCTGCAACTGGTAAGACACTGGTTGGATGTTGGATGAGGACAAGAAGTGTTCAGTGGGGTTGAGGAGATCACTGCTCGGTGCAGGACACTCAGGTTTTCCACTGCACAATTTACACACCATGTCTTCATGGAAATGGATTTGTGCATGTGAATATAATCATGCTGGAACATTGTATAGGTTTAAGGGCTTTACTCAACAGATCATCAGTAACCCAGCCATTAGGGGGGCACAAGCCAGTGTACTCTTAGTGCCGGTCCCAAGCCCGGGTAAATGGGGAGGGTTGCGTTAGGAAGGGCATCCAGCGTAAAACATGTGCCAAATCAAATATGCGGATCACAAATGAGAATTTCATACCGGATCGGTCGAGGCCCGGGTTAACAACGACCGCCACAGGTATCGTTAGCCGACAGGGTACCGGTGGAAATTGGGCTACTGTTGGCCGAAGGAGGAGAAGGAGAGGAGGAAGGCGTCTACAGAGACGGCAGGAAAAGGAGCAGTGTAGGAGAGTAGAGGTTCGGGTTGGTACTTTAAATGTTGGTACTATGACGGGTAAAGGGAGAGAGATAGCTGATATGATGGAGAGGAGAAAGGTAGATGTGTTGTGTGTTCAGGAGACCAAGTGGAAAGGGAGTAAGGCCAGGAACATTGGAGGTGGGTTTAAACTGTTTTATCATGGTGTGGATGGGAAGAGAAATGGTGTAGGGGTGATTCTGAAGGAAGCGTACAGTAAGAGTGTAGTGGAGGTGAAGAGAGTTTCTGATAGGGTGATGATCGTGAAGGTGGAAGTTGAAGGGATGATAATAAATGTCATCAGTGCCTATGCTCCACAAGTTGGCTGTGAGATGGAGGAGAAAGAAAGATTCTGGAGTGAATTAGATGAAGTGGTAGATGGTGTACCTAGGAAAGTACGATTGGTGATTGGGGCAGACTTTAATGGGCATGTAGGTGAAGGGAACAGAGGTGATGAGGAGGTGATGGGCAGGTATGGTTTTAAGGAGAGGAATGTGGAAGGGCAGATGGTGGTAGATTTTGCTAAAAGGATGGAAATGGCAGTGGTGAACACGTATTTTAAGAAGAAGGAGGATCATAGGGTGACGTATAAGAGTGGAGGAAGGTGCACACAGGTGGATTATCTTCTGTGTAGGAGATGCAACCTGAAGGAGATTGGAGACTGTAAGGTGTTGGCGGGGGACAGTGTAGCTAGACAGCATCGGATGGTGGTCTGTAGGATGGTTTTGGAGGCGAAGAAGAAGAGGAGGAAAGTAAGGTTTGAAAGAAGAATAAGATGGTGGAAACTGAAGGAGGAAGAGTGTAGTGTGAGGTTCAGGGAAGAGGTCAGACAGGGGCTCGGTGGTGGTGAAGAGGTGCCGGATGATTGGGCAACTACTGCAGGAGTGATGAGGGAGGCAGCTAGAAAAGTACTTGGTGTGACATCTGGAAATAGAAAGCAAGACAAGGAGACATGGTGGTGGAATGAGGAAGTGCAGGAGAGCATTAGGGGAAAGAGATTGGCAAAACAGAAGTGGGATCGACAGAGTGATGAGAAAAGTAGGCAGGAGTACAAGGAGATGCGGCAGCAGGTTAAAAGGGATGTGGCGAAAGCCAAGGAAAAGGCATATGAGGAACTGTATAAGAGGTTGGACACTAAGGAAGGAGAAAAGGATTTATACCGATTGGCCAAGCAGAGGGACCGAGCTGGGAAGGATGTACTGCAAGTTAGAGCAATAAAGGATGGAGAGGGAAATGTGTTGACTAGTGAGGAGAGTGTGTTGAGAAGATGGAGGGAGTATTTTGAGCAGCTGATGAATGAGGAAAATCAGAGAGAGAGAAGGTTGGAGGATGTGGAGTTGGTGAAGCAGGATGTAGATAGGATTAGTAAGGAGGAAGTGAGAGCAGCGATTAAGAGGATGAAGAATGGAAAGTCGGTTGGACCAGATGACATACCGGTAGAAGCGTGGAGATGTTTAGGAGAGATGGCAGTGGAGTTTTTAACCAGATTGTTTAACAGGATTCTGGAAGGGGAGAGGATGCCTGAGGAATAGAGAAGGAGTGTGCTGGTACCGATCTTTAAGCATAAGGGAGATGTGCAGACCTGCAGTAACTACAGGGGAATTAAGTTGATCAGTCACACCATGAAGTTATAGGAAAGAGTAGTGGAAGCCAGGTTGAGAGAAGAGGTGACCATCTGTGAGCAACAGTATGGTTTCATGCCGAGGAAGAGCACCACAGATGCCTTATTTGCTTTAAGGATGTTGATGGAGAAGTATAGAGAAGGACAGAAGGAGCTGCATTGTGTATTTGTGGATTTAGAGAAAGCGTACGACAGGGTGCCGAGAGAGGAGTTGTGGTATTGTATGAGGAAGTCAGGTGTGTCAGAGAAGTATGTGAGGGTGGTGCAGGACATGTATGAGGACAGTGTGACGGCAGTAAAGTGTGCAGTAGGTACGACAGACTGGTTCAGGGTGAAGGTTGGACTGCATCAAGGATCGGCCCTGAGCCCTTTCCTGTTTGCAGTGGTGATGGACAGGTTGACGGACGAGGTCAGACAGGAGTCTCCCTGGACTATGATGTTTGCAGATGATATTGTGATTTGTGGTGAGAGTAGAGAGCAGGTTGAGAAGAGCCTGGAGAGGTGGAGATATGCGCTGGAGAGAAGGGGAATGAAAGTCAGTAGGAGTAAGACAGAGTACATGTGTGTGAATGAGAGGGAGGGCAGTGGAGTGATGCGGTTGCAGGGAAAAGAGGTGGAGAAGGTGGAGGAGTTCAGGTACCCGGGGTCAACAGTGCAAAGTAATGGAGAGTGTGTTAGGGAAGTAAAGAAAAGAGTGCAGGCAGGGTGGAGTGGGTGGAGAAGAGTGACAGGAGTGATTTGTGATAGAAGAGTATCTGCAAGAATGAAAGGGAAAGTTTATAGGACTGTGGTGAGACCTGCGATGTTGTATGGATTAGAGACAGTGGCATTGAGTAAAAGACAGGAGGTGGAGCTGGAGGTAGCAGAGCTGAAGATGTTGAGGTTTTCGTTGGGAGTGACAAGGATGGACAAGATTAGAAATGAGTTTATTAGAGGGACAGCACATGTAGGACATTTTGGTGACAAGGTGAGTATATGTAAGCACATTAAATTGTCCATATTTAATTATTATAATATGTTTATATTTTTCAGAAATTTTATTTTTTTATTAAATAATTGTTGTTTAATTGTTTTATTTCTGGCTTTGATTATAATATATATAATATATATATAAAGGTTCATGTATCTCATGTAACTCTGAAATGCAGTAAAAAAAAATTACATTTGTTTTATTCATTTTTTCACTTCAAAGTGAACCTTTAAAAAAAAAAAAAAAAAAAAAAAAAAAAAATTGATTTATTAGCATTAGAAAAAAATGGGTTCAAATTGGAGCTTGAATAAGCAGTTGAATAAAACGACTGATGCCACAAAGAGATTTTATAATAAAACCATCCTGTAGCCAGGATTAAAAATTTTGTTCTGTCATTGTAGATTAAGAACATAATAAATATTGTTTAATTTATCATATAAATTTACACTGTCTATTTTCCTCTGAGCAGGAGATGAAGATGTAAAAGTCTCAGTGTTCCAGAGCAGTGTATCAGACTCGGTTCCTGCAGGAGCATCAGTGACTTGTTCGGTTCTCTCTGAGAGCAGAGCAGCAGAACTCCAAGTGCTCTGGTTCAGAGCTGCTCCATCACAATCCCATCCTCAACTCATTTACACTCATCACAACAGCAGCCTTCAGTGTGAGAGCGAATCTTCTACACACACCTGTGTGTACAACTTGTCAAAGAACATCTTCAGCCTCAATGATACTGGTACTTACTACTGCGCTGTGGTCCTGTGTGGGAAGATCATTTTCGGGAACGGGACACGGGTACAACTGGAGAATCTTTCACAATTTGGTTGGTAAAACAAACATGAATATTTTTTAGGTTAAAACATACTTGTGATTTATCTCTTTAGTACGTTATTTTAAAATTGTTAATTCATTCAGGTCCTCAAGTGATCTACCTCACAGTGGTGGCCGTGTGTGTGATTGTAATCATCACCCAAACTTTTATAATCTGTAAAATGAGAGTCTGTGAACAATTCAGAGGTGAGTCTGTCACATAGAACTGCAATACCTGTATATACAAATAAATATATAAATAAATATATATAAATGTTCAGGGGTTACACTTTATTTTAATTGAAAACTTCGAATGGTGTTGAATTATGGAATGGTTTCCATGTTTGATCAGGAATATTTTTCACCTGGAAAAAGGTTCCCACTTTCCCTGCAGTAAACAATCACAAACCATTAAACTTCCACCTCCATGTTTGACTGTGGGGGTAAAGAAGCCTGATCACATCTTCTTACACAAGTTCTACTGTTAGAGACAAAAAATTACTTATTTATCTGTCAACAGAACTTTCTTCCAATAGTTTGTTGCATATATTTCAAAGCAACATGAATCTGTCAAAAACAATAAGAGAGTACAGTAGGTGTTTCACCCCCCCCCCCCCCCCTCTCTTTTTACAGTAAAACCTCAGAAAGTCTCTGTTATAAAGAAAACACCTGATCAGGTAAATAAACTTAAATTGTTTCTACATGCTCTTATAAACTTACTGCTAAATGTCCCTGTTATGATTCAGACAGCTGTGATCTAATACAAACATCTGTATATTGATCCCCAGAGGGTGGTGATTCAGTGGAGCTGAATTACGCTGCTTTACATTTTAATAAGAAGAACACCAAAAGAGTGATGAGAAAAAAAAGAAAAACCTGGAGATTGTGTTTATTCTGAAGTGTCACATGCAACTTAGATCATATTTCTAATGTTTTTTTTCTCATTTATTTAAATTAGTTTTGTTTTAATTGTTTTTTTTACAGTAGTTATGTTTATTACACATTTCCTCCAGTGTCATGCGAAAGATCTCTTATCTCTCATTTGATAGATATTAGATTTGAATCTTTAATCTATAAAAAGAGAAGTACATTTCTAACTGTGGGAACTTTCATTTTCTGTTCTTGTGGTTAACTGCTCTGATGATGTATGACACAAATCAACACTACATTTACACACATGTCTGTGGCTTTATATTCAATATACATATATATATTTAGATAGATAGATAGATAGATAGATAGATAGATAGATAGCTAGATAGCTAGATAGCTAGATAGATAGATAGATAGATAGATAGATAGATAGATAGATAGATAGATAGATAGATAGGTCCCCTGGTGGTCTAGTGGTTAAGATGCAGCGCTCCCACTGCTGCGACCCAGGTTCGATTCCCGGTCAGGGAACCATCCCCAGCCACTCTTAGTGCCGGTCCCAAGCCCGGATAAATTGGGGAGGGTTGTGTTAGGAAGGGCATCCAGCGTAAAACATGTGCCAAATCAAACGTGCGGAGGATCCGCTGTGGCGACCCCTAACGGGAGAAGCCGAAAAGAAAGACAAGATAGATAGATAAATTGTTCAAATGAGTGAACAATTTGTTATTTGCTAATTAAACTACTTTATGATTAATTGTGTATTCAGCTAAAATATATGCATAAGGCCATACAATCTATATGTAGAAATGTGGGCGTGGTCTAGTGCTGGTTTGTGAATGGAGGTAAGAGTAAGAGGAAGTGAGTGGTACAGATCATACACCTGTGCAGAATTATACTAAAGAGTGCTTTCTGTTTCAGTGATTGGTAGAAGGGATAAGGGGGGGGGGGCATGTGTGAGAGAGAGAGAAAGAGAGAGAGAGAGAGAGAAAAAGAGAGATGGATGGATGGATGGATCCAGAGAAATATAAATGCGAGTGTGTGTTTTTATTTATGATTTTTTCAAATGTAAACATGGAAAAATAAAATTCTTTGTCTTTGAGAACCTGCCACCTGCCTCCAATTTCGCTTTTCCTGAACCACCAAGGTTTCCACACTTCAAACAGAGTAAGATTCACTGTTATGGAGTCTTCACCACTGGATAAACTATCGGAGACCCTCGTCAGCATCCACCAAACCCAGCAACATGCCCTCACTAAACTGCAGATGGAGCAGAAGCAGCACCTCATTCCACTCCTTTCTGAAGAAGACCTGCTGGAGTATTTAGGCTTGAAATGGGCGAGTGTGCAGTGAGTTGGCCCTACTCCCACCAGCATTATCAGATGTTCCACTTGTTAACAATCCACAAGCTCGGCCACCCATTTGCAATAACTCAATAACTCCATGATGCCTGCCAAAGGTGCGGGCTGGCAGAGGAGCCTGAGGCCAATGTAGTTCATTGTGCTGAAGTAGTTTATCAGCCAATTAACAGTAGGGACAGCAGGATGGGATTCCATGATTGGAACTGCAGCTTAATGTTGCACTTATTTTTGATATTTCCTTGTACAGGAAAAACTGCTATGAAAAAGTTTTGCTATGAAAAAGGCCACATTTTATGTTCAGGTCTTAAAAAAAAAAGATGTAAATTTAGATATTTGCTACATCAAACATTGCAAGTGTTCTGTTATGTTTTGTAAAAATAAATGTTAATCTCTGTCAATTCTTCAAATTGTTCTTTTATTAATATTTCTAACTAATATCCACACACCTATGTAACAGTACTGAACATTTAGGAGAAACTCCAAACTAATTCTGTACAGTGTGTATTGTTTTTAATGCTCTGTTACACCACAGACTGCTGGTGAACCAAACTGTGTCTGAGAAATGGAAACATAGCTGAAAAGGAAATTTAGCTCATGACTTTTAAGCAGCCAATCAGATGAAAGTCTTTGGAAATAAAACTGTTGGTGCTGTCATCATCTGCCCACTTTTCAGGAGCTCCACCAGAGTGTTACTTCACATCTGAAGATGGCACAACTGTGCATTTTTCTCTTAACTCTGAACACAATAAGTAAGTTTCATTTCATTTATGTGTTAGCTGTCATCAATGCTTGTGAGATTTCTGATTATTTTGATTATTATTCCTTGAATTTATATTTCATTTTCTAGCTTCGGCGCACGTTGTGGATTTTCCCAGTCCATCCTTTATTTTATTTCGCTCAGTGAAGTCTGGAGAACATGTTACTCTTAACTGCCCTTTGAAAGACATTAACAGGCCTAGAAGTGTGGTCTGGTACAAGCAAATATTTGGAGAAATGCCTCAAAAAAGTGGGTGAAAAATTAGTGTATAAGACGTTAAAAATTTACTCCAGTTTCAACACATCAGGATTTACAATGGAGACGACTGAAAACAAAAATTTTTTGATTATTCCACTTATAAATAAAGATCATGGAGGACTCTACTACTGTGAAGAAATTTCCACATACGAGGCTGCATTATCCAATGGAAAGTTCTTGACTGTAAAAGGTAAATAACTAAATAAAAACTACCTGATGAAAAAACAATGTATTTTTGTTATTAAATGTTATTTGTAAGTGCTTTAAAATAACTTGATTAAAGCTATCTAGAAATGTTAATGTCTGTCACTGTAGATGATCTATGAGCTTCAGTGTGTTCAAGATTGAAAACACTACTCTAATTAATTACACTGCATGAGATGCTCAGTTAAGAGTGATCTGGTTCATAAAAATTACTTTGTGAATTATATTTATGATTCCTTGAAAAAGTTATGAATAAATAATTGCAATAAAAAAAGAAATAAAATTTGTCAATCAGCATCCAAAATAGATGCAGGTTTGTAATGGAGGATCTTATAAAATATTAATTCCTTTTTATTTTATCGCTTCAAATTAATGTCTATTTTATGGAATTTTAGGAGCGTCAGCATTATCAATAATACATTTGCCTGGATGTGCATTGTACCAAAAAGGGCAGAGTTTTTTGTTAGCTGGGATTCTGTCATTTTGAGTTTACGAACATTATAGTGAATGATTCATTTATCATATAAATTTAAACTGTCTATATTCCCATAAGCAGGTGATGAAGATAAAAAGGTTTTAGTATTCCAGAGCAGTGTATCAGACTCGGTTCCTGCAGGAACATCAGTGACTCTGCAGTGTTCGGTTCTCTCTGAGAGCAGAGCAGCAGAACTCCAAGTGCTCTGGTTCAGAGCTGCTCCATCACAATCCCATCCTCAAATCATTTACACTCATCACAACAGCAGCCTTCAGTGTGAGAGCGAATCTTCTACACACACCTGTGTGTACAACTTGTCCAAGAACATCTTCAGCCTCAATGATACTGGAACTTACTACTGCGCTGTGGTCCTGTGTGGGAAGATCATTTTCGGGAACGGGACACGAGTACAACTGGAGAATCTTTCACAATTTGGTTAAAAAAAAAAAAATCTGAATATGATATGAGTTATTTTGAATTGTTAATCTGATAAGTGGTTGTTTAGGTCCTGAAGTGATCTACCTCACAGTAGTGGTGGTGGTTTGTTTGATTGTGATCTTCACTCAAGCTTTTCTTCTCTGTAAAATGAGGAACGGTGAACAAACCAGAGGTGAGGCTGTATGAAAATTTTAATTTATATATTTATTTATTTATTTATTTATTTATTTATTTATTTATTTATTTATTCATTCATTCATTCATATTTGTGTTTCCTGTTCAGTGAGATGTCAAACAGACTCTGTTAATGAGAGAACAACTGGTCAGGTAAATACTATATATTTCTACATGCTCTATGAACAACTCGCTTAATTGCTCTCTTATGTTTCACTGTGCTTCAATATAAATATTTCAATGTTCATGCCCACAGGGTGGTGTTTCAGTGGAGCTGAATTACGCTGCTATACATTATAACAAGAACAACACCAAACGAGGGACAAGAAAGAGAGACAAACCTGAAGATTGTGTTTATTCTGAAGTGTTACACGCTACATAGACCATATTTCTAATTTGTTATTCATGTATTAATTAGTTATTTTTCTACTTTTATTTCAATATCTACCAATTAAAAAATTGAATTATTTTTGTGAAATCCTTTGTTGCCTGTTCTTGTTGTAATCTGCTCGAATTATTTATGACACAAATCAACACTAATTTTGCACACAATTTTTCAGTCTTTAGATTGCCAATATTTATATATAAAAGTAGGGTTCAGACACAGGGAATGTGATCTGCTGCCACTTCCCTCTGGTGAAGACCTGTATTTAGACTTGAAATGGGTGATTGTGCAGTGAGTTGGAGCTACTCTGACATTCCACAAGCTCAGCCACACATTTGGCAGTCCAGTTTAATATTAAAGATGGATTAAACCGAAACATGAAAGACACCAAAAAATTAGGTGACCCATATATTAGTCCCAAAGGGTCTTTGAGAACACATTTATTATTTCAGAGTTCCAACATCTGTGCCAAAGGTTAAAAGGTTAATATCTATTTGCTGTATCAATAACTTCCACTCTTAAGGAAAGATGCTGCATGAGTTCAGCTGTGTGGACATTTGCCTAAAAATCAGCAGTACATTCAAACACATTTTTGCGGCCTTTATGTTCAAAACATTTATATACTCTAAACATTAAGGGTCAAAGATTATTGAACAATTTGTTATTTAATAAATACATAATTGTGGCATGAGACCATAAAATGTACATGTATGTAGAAGGTTGAGCGTGGCTTTGTGAAGGTTTGTGCATGGAAGGTGGAGCCAGAAGAAGGAAGTTGGAAGGATTATGCACAGTTTTACTACAGCGCGTTCTCTGTTTCAGTGATCGGCAGTATTTACCATCCACAAACATTTGGTCTAGTGAGTGATTTAGTCAAATTTTTAGTCAAACTTTTTGTGTAACAGAAAATGATTTGTATATTTGCAAAAAACAGTGCAAGAGATTCCATAAGTTTCCACACCACAGGATTTTCCACATTTCAGTTTTTATATGGGTGCAAACCACAATGTTTTCTAGATGTCACCAGGAACAATTTACAGTTGGGACCTTTTAATAGTAAGAATAGTAAAGATATTTCCTGGATTTTAAAGCAATAAATAAATAAATATATATATATAAAAAAATAAAATTATTTTTGCACACATACATGTCTTATTTCTGAAGAAACTTTCAACACAATGTGTACTATTACAGCAACACATTTATTAGTTTTATTAACAATGAAGCAACTGGAATTAAAAATAAATAAAAATACTGCTGTTCCAGCTGTGATTAGATTCAGATTCAGCAAACCAGAGACAGATGAAACAATAAATTTACCTACAATTAACTTTTTTTTTTGTAGCAGACAGACAGATAGAGAGACAGAGAGACAGACAGAGAGACAGACCGACAGACAGACAGACAGACAGATAGATAGATAGATAGACAGATAGATAGATAGATAGATAGATAGATAGATAGATAGATCCAGAGCAACTTACATTTATCTCATTGATAAAACTGAGTAGTTACAGGATTAAGGGCCTTTCTTAGGGGCCCAGGAATGGTAGTTTGGTGTGGCTTGGATTTGAACTCATAAACGTCCGATCCATCATCCAATGCCTTAACTACTAAGCTACTACTTGTGTTCAGAGACAGTGAGTATGTGGTGTAATACAGTAAAATGTTTATAATGTATATGAGTGAATGGCATTAAATTGGCAGTGTGTATGTTGTAAAAATGGATGAAGAAAGAAAAAAAAAAATTATACATCATATTTTGGTTTAGATTAAAAATTAGATGATATAAATGTTTTCGATGTCAAGAATTGTGGGTGCTGTGTGTTATTTTTTTGTTGCATATATATTATGTATGTATTTATATCTGACACTACACATCGCAGTAACAGTAAATGGCTTTTATAGGGAAAATAAGATCTGTACAGGTTTTATAGATTTTTTGTTGCTCTTTATTTCCCATCTGGTGAACGAAACACTGGCTCAAAAAAAGAAACGTAGCTGAAAAGGAAATTCAGCTCATGACTTTGAGCAGCCAATCAGATTGCAGTCTTGAGAACAAAACTCTTGCTGCTGTCATCATCTGCCCACTTTTCAGCAGCTCCATCTGAGTGTTGTTTCAGCTCTAAAGATGCCACAACTGTGGATTTTTCTCTTTTCTCTGAACATAATAAGTAAGTTTAACTATAATATATAAAATGCCTATTATTTTTTCTAGTATTTCTTTCATTATTGCTTTAACCTTTTCTTTTTGTACATTTTCTAGCTTCAGCGCAAGTTATGGATTTCTCCAGACCTTAATTTCTATCGTTTCTCTCAGTCAAGTCTGGAGAGCATGTTACTCTTAACTGCCCGTTTAAACACATTCCTAGGGCCGAAAATGTGGTTTGGTACAAACAAACATTTGGAGAAATGCCAGAAAAAGTGGGAGAAAAAAGAAACTATGAGGTCAAAATTTTCCCCATTTTCAATTCATCAGGATTCACAATGGAGACGACTGCTAACGGCGTTTCTTTGATTATTCTACTTATAAATAAAGATCATGGAAGACTTTACTACTGTGGAAATATTTACCTGCAAGATTTAACATTATCCAATGGAACATTCTTGACTGTAACAGGTAAATAATTCCATCACTTTATTTGTACACTACACATGCAAACACACTGAACACTGTGTATTTAACTGAATCTGTAAGTCTGTATCGAAAGTAATGTTTAAAAAAATCTAGTTTTTTTTTATTTAATTGTCTTCTGTATCATTTATACCGTCTTTGGTACTAATCGTGAATAAACTACAATGTAATATAAAAATTAAAGCAGTTTATGGCTGTATAAAAAATCTATTAAAAAAATATTGTATTGATTGAATATATAACAGTAGACAACTTTAGAGTTATTCAGAATTAAATATAAATTAAGATCATCAGTATCATTAAAACTGTAAATGTTTTACACTGAAGAAAGTCTAAATGTTTTACTTTGCTCAACACTGAAATGGTAATAATATTGTATAACATGATTATTACACATAAAATATAACAACATTAATAGCAGATTGAGTTTAAGTGTTTGAATTAAAGTGTTTGATCCGAAAGTTAGTTTTTTATGCGCGCAATAGAGAACATTATACATTTTCCATTTGTAGCAACCCAGAAAAGGATATTCTTAATTGAAAATTGTCAAACTTATTGTCTTCTGTATTGCTTCATTTCTGAAATCGGCAATGATTTTGTGTTTTTTTTATATTGATTTTAACAAGGGTTAACATCCAGATATAACCAGATATGATTATAGATTTAATATATAGATTTACAGATATAAATACAGATTTAGATTAAAAAAAGTAAATGTCCATTTCCACTTCGCTAAGAGGTTCTCTATAAACAGCACTGAAAACAAGTATAGCACTGTAGAAGAAGTAGGTTTGGACATTTCACATTGTTCTTTGGTCAAAAAAAAAAAAATTATGATAAAAAAATCTAAACCAAAATCTACCAACAATAAAGAAGAATAAAGAATATTAGGTTATATTAGAATATATGTTCTTTTTTCCAACATTGTATTTTTGGTCATGGGACAGGCACTTGAATAAAAGTGCTGATAGCACAATTATTTTGACAAAAATAAAAGCAATTCTGTACCCAGGATTCTTATTGTACTTTGTTATTTCACTTTGTAAACATAAACGTTTCATTTAGCACAGTCAGTAAATCTGTCTATATTCCCCTGAGCAGGAGATGAAGATGTAAAAGTCTCAGTGTTCCAGAGCAGTGTATCAGACTCGGTTCCTGCAGGAGCATCAGTGACTCTGCAGTGTTCGGTTCTCTCTGAGAGCAGAGCAGCAGAACTCCAAGTGCTCTGGTTCAGAGCTGCTCCATCACAATCCCATCCTCAAATCATTTACACTCATCACAACAGCAGCCTTCAGTGTGAATCTTCTACACACACCTGTGTGTACAACTTGTCCAAGAACATCTTCAGCCTCAACGATACTGGAACTTACTACTGCGCTGTGGTCCTGTGTGGGAAGATCATTTTCGGGAACGGGACACGAGTACATCTGGAGAATCTTTCCCAAATTGGTTGGTAAAAAGAAAATCTGAACATGATCTGAGTTATTTTGAATTGTTAATGTGATCAGTGGTTGTTTAGGTCCTGAAGTGATCTACCTCAAAGTAGTGGTGGTGGTTTGTTCGATTGTGATCTTCACTCAAGCTTTTCTTCTCTGTAAAATGGGGAACGGCGAAAAATCCAGAGGTGAGTCTGTATGAAAATTGTTATTCCTTGTCTACGTCTTATAATTATGTAGATTATTTACAGTCCAACAAAGTACAATAACCTTTAGTCTCCTGGGAAGATGTTCCACTAGATTTTAGAGTGCAGTTTTTGCTAATTCAGCTACAAGGGTGTTAGTAAAGTGAGGAGGAATGAACATGGAGATTTTCATGTAACTTCATGGAGTGATGGGAAAATATTATATAAATAAATACATTATTTTATTTATTTATTTATTTATTTATTTATTTATTTATTTATTTATTTATTCATTCATTCATTCATATTTGTGTTTCCTGTTCAGTGAGATGTCAAACAGACTCTGTTAATTAGAGAACAACTGGTCAGGTAAATACTATATATTTCTACATGCTCTATGAACAACTCGCTTAATTGCTCTCTTATGTTTCACTGTGCTTCAATATAAATATTTCAATGTTCATGCCCACAGGGTGGTGTTTCAGTGGAGCTGAATTACGCTGCTATACATTATAACAAGAACAACACCAAACGAGGGACAAGAAAGAGAGACAAACCTGAAGATTGTGTTTATTCTGAAGTGTTACACGCTACATAGACCATATTTCTAATTTGATTTGTTCTTCATGTATTAATTAGTTATGTTCTTATTTTTATTTTGCTGAAGTTTACTATCTACCATATTAAAAATTTTATTATTTTTGTGAAATCCTTTGTTGCCTGTTCTTGTTGTAATCTGCTCGAATGATTTATGACACAAATTGTGAAGTGAGTTGGAGCTACTCTGACATTCCACAAGCTCGGCCACACATTTGCAATAATTCAATAACACCATGATGCCTTCCAATGGTGCTGGCTGACAAAAAAGAATATGAGCAATTATGTAGTTGAGCTCATTGTGCTGGAGCAGTTTATCAGCCAACTACTAGTAGGGACAGTTATTGGGTCCAGTACAACCATCCGGCATTACTACATAACAGGCAGTCCAGTTTAATATTAAAGATGGATTAAACCGAAACATGAAAGACACCAAAAAATGAGGTGAACCATATATTAGTCCCAAAGGGCCTTTGAGAACACATTTATTATTTCAGAGTTCCAACATCTGTATCAATAACTTCCACTCTTAAGGAAAGACGCTGCACGAGTTGTTTTCTGCTGTGTGGACATTTGCCTAAAAATCAGCAGTACATTCATACACATTTTTGTGGCCTTTATGTTCAAAACGTTTATATACTATAACAGGACACGAGTACAGCTGGAGAACCATCTAAAATCTGGTTGGTTAAAAATGTGTGAATGTTATTTGGCATTTCACTAAAACAAATTTAGTCAATGTAAATTATCTGTATTGTTATTTTGTTGTATAAATTTTATATCACATGCTGAATATTTTCATGATGGTATTTGTTGTTCTGCAGTGAGGCCTGAAGTGATCTGTCTCACAGCAGTGGTGGGCGTGTGTGTGATTGTGATCTGCGTTCAAGCTTTTATTATCTGTCAAATGAGAAACTGTGAACAATCTGGAGGTGAGTCTCGATCACAGACTTGTCTTTTATTTTGACAAAATATTTTGTATTTTTGATATTTAATTCATATATTTACTAGTTCATAAATTATATCATGTATTATACCATATGTAACAAAAGAACGGATTCTTGAGATTTAAAAAAGTATGAGGTTTCATCAAAAAGTTTGGAGACAAAAAGATTGGAGTCTGTTTCCAAAAAAGTGTTTTATTTATCTACGGTTACACACCAACTTCAACATAGTCCCCTTGCACAGCAATACAGTGCACCTAGTGTTCCTGCCACTTGTGGAAAGTGTCCTGGAAGTCTCCTTTTCAAAGCATGTCAAGCACCTTCTGTGATTTGTTCTGGTTCTCCAGAATGGTGTAAAAATGGTGACCTTTAAGCTTCATCTTCGGGAAGAGGGCGAAGTTCACAGGAGCCAAATCTGGCGAGCATTGTGTGTGCAGAATTGAGATCATATCAATTGTTCTCCGATCATCATGCACAAGTTGCTGAATGGTTTCGTCATTTTTGGAGTTTGAGCTCATTGAAGGTCTTCTAGTGATGTTCTAATGCTCTTGAAGCGTACGCGCCACTCAAAACACCCCGAAAGACTCGTTGCAGCATCGCCGTATTTCAAACGGATCTTATGTCAAACGTCTCTGTGGCAGATTTGCCCACTTGTTCACCATAAGTAAATCACAGACATGGTAACACATGTGGGTCAGAATACACCAGTTACACCATTAGTCTCTAAACCCATCTTGGAAAACCTCTATTTGACCCTGGCCACTGTACTGTAACTCAGTGTCAGGGTGTTTCTGATCTTCTAAACCAGCCAAAGTTACCAGCATGTTCACAAATAAACATTGAATTAATTCAAATGAAAACATCCTTAGAAAAACTTTTCTAAGTAACATGTTTACGTTTGTTTAAAAAAATAAAGAATCTAAATGTAGATATTTGCTACATCAAAAGTCTCAGTAAAAAAAGAGAAACAACAAAAAAAACCCTAAATCTTTACAGGTTGTAGAGGTTTTTGTGGCTCTTTTTCACCCCAGATTTCTGGTGAACTGCCGCAGTGGCTCATAAAAAGAAACGTAGCTGAAATGGAAATTAGGCTCATGACTTTCAACAGCCAATCAGATGAAAGTCTCGAGAACAAAACCTTTGGTGTTGTCATCATCTGCTCACTTTTCAGCAGCTCCTTCTGAGGGTTGTTTCAGCTATGAAGATGAAACAACTGTGGATTTTTGTCTTATTTCTGAATATAATAAGTAAGTTCATGTTTTAGTTTTGTGTTTATGTATGTATGAAATTATTTTCTTTCTTTCTTTCCTGTTTCATATTTTCTTTTCTTTCTAGCCTCTGCTCAAGATGTCGATTCTTTCAGACCATCATTTCTATCATTCATCACAGTGAAGTCTGGAGAGCGTCTTTCATTTAACTGTACATTTAAAATCCTTCAAAAGTCTGAAACTGTGGTTTGGTACAAACAAAAATTTGGAGAAATGCCTCAAAAAATCAGAGAAACATTAGCATTTAAAGAGGTTGAAATTTCCCCCGTTTTCATCAAGTTAGGATTTAAATTTTCTAGGACGGATGATGGTGTTTCTCTGACAATTCCACATAAAAATAAAGATCATGGAGGACTTTATTTCTGTGGAAACATTCACTTGGACGTGCTCACATTATCTAATGGAACGTTCGTGTCTGTAACAGGTAAAAAACTACATCTATACTATTTGTAATCTATTTGTACAGTAAACATGCAAACTTTTAAACACGATATTTAACTGATGTCAGTAAAAAAAGTCTAGAAGGGTTTTTTTATTATATTTTTTGCACAAAATGAATTTAATTATTTTAATTAAATTGGCCTCTGTATCAGATTGATCTGTGATTTAAAAATGATTATTGACCTTAATAAAAAATGATATTTTAGTAATATAGCTTGTGTGTGTGTTTGTTAGGGTGTAACGGTACACAAAATTCACGGCTCGGCACGTACCTCGTGTTTACGTCCCGGTTTGTCTCAATTTCAGTACAGTTTAGTACGAGCGAAAAAAAAGCAAAACATAACATTTCTTGTCATTTGTATTACTGCAGTTTATTATTATTAATGTTTCTGAACATCAACGATAAAAAAAAAAAAAAAAGACAAATCTTTAATGAAAAATGGTTGCTTGCTTAAATAATATATAAAATCATATTTGAATAAATGGAAAAATGTGATTAAATATTTTATGTATTGGGCCTCATTCAGGGTAATACAGATGTGTGTATAAATGAGTGTATGTGTTACACCATAAAACAAAAGTCTTCATTTCTTCCATCCTTCATTCATCCCCTGCTTCAACATGCAGACTTGTCAGGATTTTCCACTTTTAAGAAAAAATCTTTAAATTGTACATAAAATGCTAAAGAATTTATTTGGCTAAACTGTGGTAAAAACGTTAGCGATAGCAGCGATTTCATGCGTGTGCACAAAAACGTTTCCTGCAGGAGCGTCAGTGATTCTGCAGTTGCTCGATTCTCTCTGAGAGCAGAGCAGCAGAACTCCATGTAAAATAAATGAAAACTTATTTAAATTAAAGAATAAAACATATTTTATAAAACTCATGATCCAACATGTAAAGAGTTTTATTGGCTGCACAATAGAAGAAAATTTTACAAACATCTACTTGTTTTTAGGAATTGATTGTGTTGATTTAAAAAACACAAAAACATTTTTGCAGATTGTTAGGTGCATCAGCATTTTAGATGATACATCTTTACAATGTTAATTACAAAGAAAGTGGAACAAAAAGGTTGAAATTACATTGTATATATTTTCGTCAGGAACAAAAACAATCCTGTAGCCACATCTGTCCCTGTTTAAGAACATGTTCATTTAAATGTTCCTGTTTATCAAAAACAATAGAACTGTTCATTGGTAAAACTTCAGCTGAGATTTCACACTGTCTATATTCCCCTGAGCAGGAGATGAAGATGTAAAAGTCTCAGTGTTCCAGAGCAGTGTATCAGACTCGGTTCCTGCAGGAGCATCAGTGACTCTGCAGTGTTCGGTTCTCTCTGAGAGCAGAGCAGCAGAACTCCAAGTGCTCTGGTTCAGAGCTGCTCCATCACAATCCCATCCTCAAATCATTTACACTCATCACAACAGCAGCCTTCAGTGTGAATCTTCTACACACACCTGTGTGTACAACTTGTCCAAGAACATCTTCAGCCTCAATGATACTGGAACTTACTACTGCGCTGTGGTCCTGTGTGGGAAGATCATTTTCGGGAACGGGACACGAGTACAGCTGGAGGATGATCTAAACTCTGGTTGGTTAAAAATTTTATTTGTGGTTTCAGTAAAATAAATTTCAGTGTAATTCATGTGTGTGGTTATTTTGTGCATAAATGTATAGATATCACATGTGCTGTAAATATTCATGATGGTTTTTGTTGTTCTGCAGTGAGACCTGAAGTGATCTGTCTCACAGCAGTGGTGGTCGTGTGTGTGATTGTGATCTGCGTTCAAGCTTTTATTATCTGTAAAACAAGAAATTGTGAACAATCTGGAGGTGAGTCTCGATCACACTAAAGTGCAAACTTTTTAGTATGTCTTTTATTTTAGGTAAATTTTGTACAATATTGCATTTTTCGAGTTTTATTTTACAGACTTTCAAGTTTATAAATAATTGCACAATTTAATATACAGTATCATAAGAAACAACAAAACAGACTTTTACATTTTTTTTTTAAATGTAATTTATGTGAATTGGATAAAACCTGTTGGAGTTTATTTACTACTTAAAACATGCAGATTTAAATTTTTCTAAATCACCAATTAATAGAGACTAAATCAATTTCTCTACAGTGAGACCTCAAAAAGATTCAGCTATAAAGAAAACACCTGATCAGGTAAATCATCTTAAATGGGTTCTACCACTTATTATTCTGATTCACTTATTAGTAATAATAATAATAATAATAATAATAATAATAATAATAATAATAATAATAATAATAATAATAATAAAAGCAAAAATTTCCTCTTATGATTCAGACAGCTGTGATTTAATACTAATGTTTGTATGGTGACTCCCACAGGGTGGTGATGCAGTAGAGCTGAATTACGCTGCTTTACATTTCAATAAGAAGAACACTAAAAGAGTGAAGAGAAAGAAAGAAAACCCTGGAGATTGTGTTTATTCTGAAGTGTCACATGTTACCTAGATCATACTTCTAGCTTCAATAGGCTTTTATTTATAAATTTGTTCTTCTTAAAGTTTCATTTAAAGAAGTTGGGGTTTATTAGATGTTTAGATGTTCTCTAAAAAGTGTCATTCTTTTTTGTGGGAACTTTTATTTCCTGTTTTTGTTCTTGAGCTGTTCTAATGATGTACAAAATAAAATCCACACTAGCTTTATTAAATATGTATATATATATATATATATATATATATATATATATATATATATATATATATATATATATATATAAAAATTTATACTAAAAAAAAATATTAAATGAACAATTAAAGGTTCTGTGTAACTAATGGGTCTAAAGTGACTTGCTGTAAATAAATTAAATGTTTGTGCATTATTTATTCATGTACTTTTACTTATGTATTTACTTTTTTATTTACTTTATAAAGCAGTTAGCAGTTGCACAGTAGACTAAACGCTTTGGGAACGGGTGTCCAATACCGCCAGAATGACCAGTCCCTGCCTGGTGTGGAAGAGCACAGCTAGGTTGAAGGACAGAGGGGTCAAGGGTGGCACTCGGGTCGAGGTTATGAAACCTGACAAAGGTCAGTGGGGTGGACCAGCCCGCAGTGTTGCAATTATCTTGGAGAGAAACTTAATAGGACCAAGCCTTAGAGGCTGTCACACTCCGGGTCAAGTAAGCTCTGACTACGAAAGAAGCGGAGCGACTAGAGGACTCGTAGGAGGATGAAACTGCATCCTTATTTCATCTACTGGGCATTGCTCTGACATTCTCCACAGACTCGTGTTGTGGACGTATATGTCCTGTGCTCTCACCAGACACAGCCAGTTTAGCTTTTCCTGGTCTGGGGCCTGGAAAGGAGGAGGACAGAATGCTTGGAGCACAACAGGTTGTGGGACAACCAAGGGCACCTAGGAAACGTAACCTGTTCTATGGTACACAAAGGCACTGGCCATGCCTGAAGTAAACTCCAGTAATTAGGGGGCCACTGAGAGAGCCTGAAGACCCCCCACTTTCTTAATGGGAAATGGCCAAGAGAACACAGATGACTGTGAGGAACCTCCAAGATAATCCAATTGGTGCCAATCGCACCATGACACAAACAGGCGTCATCTAGAGGTGAACGACCTCCTGTTGGAGGGACTGGAGACGCCTCCTCAGGGTCCACAGCCACAGTCTCCACAGCTCTGGGTGTGGGTGGACCATTGTGCCCCCTGCCTTGAGAGGAAATTCCTCCAGGGGGCCACCAGGAAGAGACGGACTCCATCCCGGCAATCTCTCTCCATAACTCCTGGGAGCCACTCATGACCACTCCACATACCATGAGGGACGCATCCATTGCTAGTGTTATGTCACAACCAGGATCTCCTAGCACGAGCCCTGAGACAGGAACCCAGGATCTCTCCACACATGTAAGGCACATAGGGCTCACCAAGTGACCTTGATTGTATGGAGTGGATTGCCCCTTCAAGCTGAAGGTATCTCATGTGCAGGAGGCAAAGTGGAACCACGTTGGATACTGCTGCCATCAGCCCCAACAGTCTCCAGATAGACAGCACAGCGGAGATGTGTAAGTATTGCCCACCAGTGGCCACGTATTTTGAAGCGGTTTGGTGGGCAGTGTCGGGATTTTCAGGGACGATGAGACACCCACAAAGAGATAGATGGCCATCGTCTCTTCAACCTGGGGCACCAACCTGTAACCGCACTCTTTCAGTCCAACAATGTTTGAGAAAGAGAAACTCTAGTTTTCTTACTTGCTTTAATAAAAGTTTTTTCTGATTTTTTAGGACATTTACCACTTACTATTCAGACAAACACACATAGAGCGCTTCATGAACAAACAGAAGCTGGCGCCTGCTTTACTCCATGTGCTTTTATAGCTTCCTGGTCGTGCCGTCACCCCACTTGTGACATCGTGCTTTCCATTGGACCAGTGACCAGTTCCAGTTCTATTGGACAGAACAAGAACAGACTTTCAGCTCCTGCCCCCTAGCCTCCTCCTCCTTCTCTCTCTCTCTCTCTCTCTCTCTCTCTCTCTCTCTCTCTCTCTCTCTCTCTCTCTCTCTCTTCCACACTTTCTCTAACTCTCTCTCACTTTCTTCTTTCATACATTAAGGAAAAACACAGCAAATTTGCCACCAAAATCACTTTAATCTACCCCAGACTGCTGTGGAGACGAGCTCTCACTGTCCACTGTCACTTTTGTTTTCTTTAAATATTACTATATCTTTATTAGTCAATATAGAAATATTTAAATAAAACAAAACAAAATGTATATTTTTTATATAATAGTGTAACCAATTATAATATTTAATATAATTTGAATGATTGGAACTTAAAGTTGCTTCTTTTTTTTTATCTCTCTGTTTGTGGTGCAGTTTGATGCTTGGATTCAGGATCAGTACACTGCAAAAGATGTAACAAAAAAACATCCAAAGCTACCAGCGTGTTTACACTTTTTTTTCTCATACACGAAAACCTTTGGAGGAAAACCTTTTTAAGTCACATTTGTATGTGTATATTTTAAAATAGAGAATAAAAATCATACAGGTTGTAGATGTTTTTGTTGCTCTGTTTCGCCGCAGACTTCTGTTCAACTAAACTGTAGTTCATAAATAGAAACGGAGCTGAAAGGGAAATTTGGCTCATGACTTTAAACAGCCAATCAGATGAAAGTCTCGAGAACAAAACTCTTGGTGTTTTCATCTTGTGCTCACTTCACAGCAGCTCCACCTGAGGGTTGTTTCCGCTCTGAAGATGACACAACTGTGGATTCTTCTCTTATCTCTGAATATAATAAGTAAGTTTAATGAGAAAAAGTTTATCGAATGAAAAGTGATGTTAGCTGTTGTACTGTCTCTTAGTTATTCTCTGAAGTTAATATCATTTTATTAAATTTTTTCAGATTTTCCAGCTTCAGCTCAAGACGTGGATTCTTCCAGACCACTATTTATATCATTCCTCACAGTGAAGTCTGGAGAGCGTTTTTCCCTTAACTGCGCATTTATAAATATTCAGAAGACTGGAAGTGTGGTTTGGTACAAACAAAAATTTGGAGAAATGCCTCAAAAAGTAGGTGAAAAATTGGAGTATAACAAGATCAAAATTTACCCCGTTTTCAAAAGATCAGGATTTACAATGGAGTCGACTAACGATGGTGTTTCTTTGACTATTCTACATATAAATAAAGATCATGGAGGACTTAACTACTGTGGAAATATTTACCTGGACAATCTTACATTTTTCAATGGAACATTCGTGTTTGTAACAGGTAAAAAACTACATTCATACTATTAGTAGTCTGTTTGTACAGTTCACATAGAAACTGTTTTAATACTATATTTAACCAATGCCTGAAATTAAGTTTGTAAATTTTATTGTACAACTTTACATCATTTATTTTATTTTACGTATTTATTAATTTACTTAATTTAGTACAATTGGCTTCTGTATTGAAATGATCTGTATTACATATTTGTCTTTGACAGTGTGATTTAAAACTGATTTGTGACTTTTAAAAAAATTATATTCTATTAAAAAAGCATTTTTAACAATAGGCAATTTTTGCATTTTAAAGCATATTTTACCCGTAGATTAAAAAAAAACAAAAGAAAACTTGAATGTCATTAATTGTAGATGTGCACAGACATTTGCTTTTTGCAAATATGTTTGATTGGTCACACTGTGAGAGGAGAACTAGAAGTTTTGCTTTGCTCTTGGGTCCAGAAACAGTTTGTGAATTAAACCTTTGTATAAAATGGAATATTGTACTTTCTGCAATTTATTTCTTTGATTTAATCCCATTTTTGATCATTATACGACACGTCAGCATTTTAGATTATGCATATTTAAAATGTTAATTAAATAGAGTGATACAAAAAAAAGCTGAAATTACACTGAGAAGATTTTTTGTCAAGATCTAATACAATCCTGTAGACACTCCATGTTTGAGAACATGTTAATGCAAATGCTCCTGTTTTTCAAAAACAACTCTTTATTGGTAAACCCTAATCTGAGATCTCAAACTTTCTCTATTCCTCTGAGCAGAAGATGAAGATGTAAAAGTGTCAGTGTTCCAGAGCAGTGTTTCAGACTCGGTTCCTGCAGGAGCATCAGTGACTCTGCAGTGTTCGGTTCTCTCTGAGAGCAGAGCAGCAGAACTCCAAGTGCTCTGGTTCAGAGGTGCTCCATCACAATCCCATCCTCAAATCATTTACACTCATCACAACAGCAGCCTTCAGTGTGAATCTTCAACACACACCTGTGTGTCCAACTTGTCCAAGAACATCTTCAGCCTCAATGATACTGGTACTTACTACTGCGCTGTGGTCCTGTGTGGGAAGATCATTTTCGGGAAGGGAACACGAGTACAACTGGACGATGATCTAATCTCTGGTTGGTTAAAAATGTTATTTGTGGTGTCAATAAAATAAATTAAGTCAATGTAATTGATCTGTATTGTTATTTTTTTTTGCATAAATGTATAGCTATTATATCACATGTGCTGTAAATATTCATGATGGTTTTTGTTGTTCTGCAGTGAGACCTGAAGTGATCTGTTTCACAGCAGTGGTGGTCGTGTGTGTGATTGTGATCTGCGTTCAAGCTTTTATTATCTGTAAAATAAGAAACTGTGAACAATCTGGAGGTGAGTCTCGATCACAGATTTGTCTTTTATTTTGACAAAATATATTGCATTTTTAGAGTTTCAATTTATATACTTCCTAGTTTTTGAATTATATCATATATTACACATTTGAATCAACAGAACAGACTTTTAGATCTTAGTAAAATAGTCATGTATGTGACTCAGATGAAACCTAATTGACTACAGAAGTGCAAACAACTTTTTGGTTTGTCTAATATTCGATGTAGATTCCACACAAAATCTACTCCATTCGATACTTCATATAGTTTCAAGTTTATGAATTATATCATCGTCTATTTTATCATGTACATGTACCATGTAGAACAGAACAGACTTTACACAAAACAGACTTTTACATTTTAGAAAAATTTACTTCATGTGACTGATATAAAACCTGTTGGATTTTATGTGCTACCCTAAACATGCAGATTTGAATATTTCTAAAACATTGACTAATAATGTGGCTAAAAAATCTCTACAGTGAGACCACAAAAAGATTCAGTTATAAAGAAAACACCTGATCAGGTAAATCATCTGAAATTGTTATTATTCTTACTCTTATACTCATTTAAAAAAACTAAAAGCTAAATTTCCTCTTATGATTCAGACAGCTGTGATTTAATACTAATGTTTGTATGGTGACTCCCACAGGGTGGTGATGCAGTAGAGCTGAATTACGCTGCTTTACATTTCAATAAGAAGAACACTAAAAGAGTGAAGAGAAAGAAAGAAAACCCTGAAGATTGTGTTTATTCTAAAGTGTCACATGTTACCTAGATCATACTTCTAGCTTCAATAGGCTTTTATTAAAGAAAAACGTGTTCTTTTTGTAATGTTGATTTATTTTGACTGCAGTTTGTAAAATGTATTAATAAATAAATAAATAAATAAATAAATAAATAAATAAATAAATAAATAATAAAACTTTAATTAGAAGTTATTTATAACGGGGGGGGGGAGTAGATTTTAATTGTTGTAACAAAATGTTTGTGGATTATTTATTTATTTATTTATTTATTTATTTATTTATTTATTTATTTATTTATTTATTCATTTATTTATTTTACTTTTTTGTTTTTTTTTAAGCAACTTTCGGTTTCACAGTAGATAAAAAAAACACATTACAGTCTGAATACATTAAAGTTTTCTTTAATAATAATAATAATAATAATAATTAATAATAATAATAATAATAATAATAATAATAATAATAATAATAAAAAAAAAATAAAAATAATAATAATAATAATAATAAAAATAATAATGATGATAATAATAATAATATTAATAATAATAATAATAATAGTAATAATAATAATAATAATAATAATAATAATAATAATAATAATTAATAATAATAATAATAATAATAATAATAATAATAATAATAATAATAATAATAATAATAATAATAATAATAATAATGAATCAGAAAACCACACCAGGCCAAAAAAAAAAAAAGTAAAGCTGAACATCGCAGGTGTTTATACCTTGATCATGACTCAGATTGAACTAGATGCTCTCGTTATATAAAGTAGATGTGGGTAATATTAAAAACAGAAATCGTTGTTTGTAGCAGGCATGTTTGTAGTCCACAGTGGAGTCTGGGAAATGGTGTTTGGTAAAGTAAATCATGTTTGTTTTCTTATACATATTTGTACAAATTCACTTGTACTCCAGCAGAGTTTATTGTGCGATGCTTCTTTACACCAATATACAGAAAAACACATATGAATGAACTAAAAAAATAATAAAAAAAAATTATTAAAATTTTTTATGCATTTTTTTTTATAAAATGTATACATTTATAAAAATCATTCAAATGTACAAACTAAATTCTTAAATTATGTGTTCAGAACAAAAACTTGTAATCATTTACATTTCATCAAACATACAATTTTGTCTCACATCAGTATACACACAATCCTCCGATATTCCAGTTTTCCTTTTCTCAGCTTTGGCTTTCCTTTTGGCAAATTGTAAAGCTGCATAGGTCAGCACTTTATCTTCAGAATCCTAGAAATTAAATAAAAATAATATTAGTATTTAAATAATTAAATAAATTGGCTTTTGAACTGAAAACATTGACTGACTAAAACAAAACGCATTATAAACATGTAACTGCACATCTATAGACATAGAGAATCACCTATACCGCATATAACAGTCTAAAATACACTTTAAATGATGTCTGTGAAGATTCTCATACAAAACAAAAGGTTTTACTGTTACAACCCCAGAGAAGGAGAGGAGGGGAAAGTGTATAAACGTTTTATAAGGGTAACAATAAACCAATAGATCATCCTAATGACCTTCGCTTTCTTCTAACACCTCCCTCCCCACTCTCACCTCCCCATTGTTCTCTTAATGAGGCTATTCAGGGAAGGGAGGACCCTGGAGGAAACCTGGCAACTACTCTCAGGCTGAAAAACTGCTCGGATGTCGGATGAGTAGTCAAACGTTTCGATTTAACCAGATAGAAGTCTAGTTGAAATTACTCAAATTCCAGACACTATACAGTATGTTCTATTTTCTGACACACGTACCTGCTGCATTCCTGGAGAATCTTCTATAGATGTGTTCACTATTCATATAGAAAAGCACAAGTTTTTTCATAAAAAAAACCCCCCATGAACAGAAATAATTATTTTGATGACTAAGGCACTTACCCTGATCACATTTTCTTCTGCTCAGTAAGAAATAAGTGAGACAGAAAATCAGAAGCACACATAAACCCAAAGCTGATCCCAACCCGAGCACCATCCGATGTAGAGATCTGTTCATTTGTAATACTGTAATTTCAGCACATGATATTTACTTCAGTTCAAATGATCCTATGGGCAAATATTGCGTAATGAAATAAAAATAACACATTTACAGTCAATTGATTTATAAGACGTCTTACCCGGTTTCTCTTGTGTGTTTATGTTAGTGGTGTTTTCATGTAGTGTTGGTTCACACACCACTGAATTATCATACAGAGTTGGTTTAGATGAAATAACAACATTTCCTTGAATAAATGTGTGGAAATCAGTAATTAATTTGATGTAGTCTGTTCTTTAAAAAAAAAACATTAATCACAATTCACTTGAAAATAAATACATGGATAAAAAACCCCCATTAAAAAAAACATTAAGAATTCTAGTTCTAATAATAATGATATTTACAGTATATAATTAAATATATGATAATTCTAAACTATTTTTTAACTATTATTGCTGAAGCATATCCTTTTTCACAATTTCATTCTAATTGTGATGAAGAAGAAAAGCTGATGACTTCAAAAAAGGTGCAAAATAAAGTTAAATGTAAAACCTACCTTTAATCTTTAAATAAGTCCCGTCTCCAAACACTATGTTGGGGGATCTGAGTGCACAGTAGTACATGGCTTCATCAGACTGAATGGTTTTTGAAATCATCGTATTGAAACAACTTCCATGTGTCTCTATTCGTAAACGAGAATTTTGCGAATACACAGAAAATGCTTGTTCGTCACTTTTGTATACCATGACCATAGTCTCAGGTTTTTTTCTTGTTGGTTGCTTGAACCAGGCAATTATCCCAACTATTTCTTTAGAAACACAACAGCGCAGAGTAGCGGAGTCTCCGATATCCACACTGAGCTCTTTATCAGGCTGATAAACTGGTGACTCTGTGAGCGATTGTGCAGAAACCCAGCGTCCACCAGGTTCTACTGCATCTAGAATTAAACAATATATATATATTGTTACATTAAAGATAAGTACATTATAGAGATAACTTCATACTTTTTTCTATAATGACAAAAAATTGTGTTTACACATTTTTCAATACATCAAGTAAGTTGGAAAATATCGACTTATATTACTTACTCATGAAGATGAAGTTTAAAATCAAAATCCGGAATCCAGTCATTTTAAATTTCTCAGAAATTCTACAGTGTTTGCATCTCAATCTCACGAGAATATGAATGCACTTGGACCCTGAAGATATATTTATACTATAGGGGGACTGTACTGTACTGAACACGCCCAGAATACGATGTGAAGTGTATTGTACTCTGACCTACATTTTTTTTCCATATTTGTGTTTCAGTGTTTCACACAAACATATTGTGACAAAGACGTTATGACACAATGGAAAATGTGGTTTAATTGTACACTGATGTTTATCTGCATAATCATTTAACATCTCAGTGTTTATTGTATCACTCGAACTTATTCACCTTCAGTGTATTCTGATGAAGTAATACATTTTTTATAGCAATTATTCCTTTTGCATTGGCTTAGATACAAACATCTAAAATAAAACATATAATAATGCAAAATTGATCAAATCAATATAAACTTTTTACCTTATTTTGGTTTTATTTACATAGTGATTAGAGTTCATATAGTGTTTTATAGACTAATTGCACATTTATTATACTTATAGTTGATCTATAATTTAACAACATTAGAACCAGAATATTTCTTTCATTAACAGCATTTGGCATACGTCCTTAGATAACTGAACAGTTGAAGGCAGACCCCGGCAGTGGCCACTTGGTGGTGCTGAGATTTGAACTTGTGACCTTCTGGTCCAGTCCGCCTTAACCAGTGGACCTTCTGGTCCAGTCCGCCTTAACCAGTGAGTCACCCCTTTAGTAGTTTCCATAACTCTACTGTACTTCAATGCATGAAATATCAGTGATTTTATGTTTTTCACTGTATTGTTTGATATTAGAATGTGTCTATAGACCTGATTACTGTGTGTAATTACTGTGTGTAATCATTCAGCCTGCTTGGGTGAACTCATTTCCTGTCCACAGTGGCTTTATAAACCATATTTAAGAATCTGTTTGATACACAGTTTACATGGTTTATTATTACAGAATAATATACACTTGTTTGAATGGCAGCAGTACATTTCTGTAGCAGTCAATTGGAAATGTGCTTTTCAGACCTCTTACTTAACAGCACCAGGCCATGGCACATCCAGAAAGCTCCAAACCATCATTTTTTCTCAAGATACATCACAATATGATCCCTGAAGTTCTGTGGAAGTTCTTTGATGGTGCATGTAAAAAAAAAGTGTATACCTTCAAAAACAAACATCTAGAATTGTTAAACCACAAGTGAAAACCAAAAGTGGAGCATGTCTAAATGCACTTGGCTAAAATAAATCCGAAATTCAGTGGGGACATTTGTCAAATCATACAGCATCACCAAAATATTCATAGTACCCATCGGCTGTATAAAAGGCAGTCTTCACCTCGTCCAACCTTCAGATGAATCAGTACACCGCAAGTTTGGCTGCCACCAAAAGCAGGAAGTGCAGGGAAAGTCTGATTGATATGTGTTAACTGATTAATTTCTGTAATTGTCATTGTATGACCACAGTCTCAATCTATAAACACCTACTAGGGTGTACCCATTCATGGAAGCAGTGTCTCTAATGGACAAGGCTCTGAGGACTGGCCAATGACAGCAGTCTGAGAGCACAATCTCTATATCTGTATACACAGACAATGCAATGGTGATATGTAGACTCTGTCTGGTTTCCCTTCGTATTTACACTTACTATGTACTCTAGGTTGATCTTCAATGGAGCTGGAAACATGTTTCACCTGCTTAGTCAACATCTACTAGTCTATCAATTACATTTTAAATGGTAGCTAAATCATGTGAATCATATTTCTTCCTGATTTACTCGGTGGACCAGGCCAGGTATGAAATTAGCACATGTCTAGACTGTCTGTATTATAGACATACCCATATTTTTCTGAAATTGTACTCTGGATCAGACATGTTTGGTTTGGTTTCATCGACACTACAGTGGTTGCTTTCTTTTAAAAAGTATTCTTGGTCGTTTATTGGTCTAGAATTGGAAACCATGAGCATGTAGAATGAAAATAGTTTCCATCCATCTAAACCACAACCTCCTCTGCCTACTAGCATCTGATAAGAGGCACTGCAGCATTTACGCCACAACCAGCAGACTGTTTACCAGTTTTTTCTACCAGGGTATGAAAGTAATAAATGTTCGGCTTCCAGAACTTTATAGCAGATTCTGTATCCTCATACTGATTATGAATCCAATAAACAGGGCTATTTAAAATCTTCCTTTTATGTCTTTATTGAGAAAGAAACACAAAACACTGAACTCCAGGCTTCACAATAACTGATTATGGATTTATTTCAGGAAGGATTCATCTCTGTAGCTTAATGCTTTAAACTAATTATTAATTTAATTATGTGGTTGAATTTTAATCAGCAGTTGATGGCAAAAATATATAATAATAATAATAATTATAATAATAATAATACTGCTTTGCTGATTTTCTGCACTACATTGATATGGTGTGATCTTTTCACCAGCACCAGAACGCAAGCATGAATAAAACAAGCTTGAGTAAAATAAACCACACCCCCAATTTAAGTATTGATCTACTTCTTTAACTTATATTTAAATCAAAAAACACATCTTTTGGAAATAAATACAAATTCACCATTAATAGAATGTAACTATTGGTACTTTTTAAGTTCAGAGTTTAAATTTTCAGCAAATCCTGAGTCATTCAGATCTTCACAAAATACAACACTGTACTGTATAAAAAGGATAATATTCTCTGTTGGTTAGGGTTATGCACCGGACAGTTGAAAAACAAAAAACAAACAAGAAAAACAGCAAAAACGACAAAATTAGGAATATGGTAATTTATTTAACATGTATTTTAATAAATGTAGAATTATTTACAATATAATCGTTTTGCTTCTAGAAAGATTTAATCTGTAAACAGGTAAATTTTTTGTTAAACTGGAAATGAATAAAAGGTTTAAAATACGTTTAATAATAATTTATAAAACAGAATATGCAGCACATTTACATAGCGAACATGTTTAATTTGCTAAAAAGATCGTGACTGTCATGTATTTTACTAAGTGTTATGGATAATTTATTTTCAGTCGTACAGTTTTATTCACACTGGAGTAAACACACTCTTCTTTTGGCCCAGTTTTTCTTTTATCTGTTTTGGTTTTCTTTTTGGAGAATTGCAAAGCGGCATAATTCAGACTTTCAGAGTCAGATTCCTAGAAAAAATAAAAAACATTCAGCTAAAAGTAATATCCATTAGTGTGTACAGTATTAAGATTAAAGCTGTGTGCAAGTTTCACCAAACCTGACATTATAAATTTTACCGAAAACATTCTAAAGAAAAGCATAATTTCACGTGTAGTAAAATTGGTAATGAGACTTGTGTAAATAAAGGAGATCTACAGTAGCGGTGTCTAAATGAAAAAAAAGACCGAATCATCAGTACAGTATATAATAATATTAAAACAGGTGTATTACCTGTCTCGTTCCTCTGAGATCTTCCATCGAAGTGTTTACTATTAATACAAATATATACATTAGTGTTTTTAATCAAATCTAAATAATGGTGAATAAATCTGATGACTAAAGCACTTACTTTGATTAAATTTTTTTCTCCTCAGTAGGATACAAGTGAGAGAGAAAATCAGAAGCACGCACAAACCCAAAGCTGTTCCCAAACCGAGCACTGTTCAATGTAAAGATCTGATTATTTCTGATACTGTTATATAAACATTAAATAATATCTGATACTCTGATAATATCTGATACCCAGAAATTACATAATATACTACATAATATAAAACATTATTTACCGCACAGTATATTTGTATTTTTTATTTAGGACTTAAGAATAATTCATTCATTAATAGTAAATTATAAGCCATCTTACCTGTTTTCACTTGTGTGTTGATGTTCGTGGTGTTTCCATGCAGTTCACACACCACTGGTTTAGATGTTTCAAATTTAGTTGTAACTGTAACACCTTAAGATTCAAGATTTTTATTTGTCACAAACATATATGTTATATGTAGAATACAAATTGCAGTGAAATGAAAACCTCAGGAATTGTGCAATATGTAGAAGGTCAATAAAAAAAAATACAAAGATAAAAAAAAAATATCTGAGAAAATATTTTATAAACAATAAGGTGGTATATAAAAAAAAGTGCAAATATATTTAGACGTGCAAAAGAAAATACAAACAGGTTATGAGGTAAAATAAACACAAATGTATCATGATTCACTAAAAGTCTGTATCTCAGTGTTACCCATTCCACTACTTAATCACTATAATACTGATAATGATGATAATAAACAGAAAATATCACTATGTTAAACCAATAGCTTCATATTTTTTGGTGTAAATCCTACCTTTAATCTTTAAATACGTCCCATCAGCAAACACTAAGTCAGGAGATGTCAGTGCCCAGTAGTACATGGCTTCATCAGACTGAGTTATGTTCGAAATGATCACATTGAAGCACTTTAATTCTGTTTTTGTCTGGAAACTTCCATTCTGGAATTCAATGTTAAATGTTCGTCCAGCATTTCTGAAGACTTTGAGTATTATCTGTGGTCGTGCTCTGTTTGGTTGCTTAAACAAGGCCATCATGCCAACTGTATTTTCAGAAACGCAACAGCGCAGAGTAGCCGAGTCTCCGATATCCACACTGAGCTCTTTATCAGGCTGATAAACCGGTGGCTTTGTGAGGGATTGTGCAGAAACCCAGCGTCCACCAGGTTCCACTGCATCTAGGAAAGCAAATACATTAGAATAAATACATGAATGTATTTTAAAATCAATATAATATATCTGTGTTTGCTTAAACATCAAATACATTTATTCATACTTAAGAGTTAATTTTATATACTGTACATATCACACAAAATGGTTTTAAATATTGTGCATTAAAAAATGTTGTTTTTTTTTTAATAAACTAAATAATTTGCTTGTATTACTTACACATGGTGGTGAGGATCAAAATTAAAATCCAAAACTCAGTCATTTTTCATGTTTTAGAATTTCTGTGTGTGTGTGTGTGTGTGTGTGTGTGTGTGTGTGTGTGTGTGTGTGTGTGTGTGTGTGTGTGTGTGTCTCATTTGACAAAAGAATATGTATGCATTTGAAGCATGGTGTGAGTTTCTATTTATACTGTAGTGGTGGTCTGTACAGAACAGGCCCCGCCCAGAATATTACTTTTGATTGGTTGAAATAAAAAAAAGACCAACCAAGCACATGGTGTTTCTATCTGCTTCGATTAACACCACATATTTCCATTACCTTCTATCATGAGAAAGACTGAATGGAAAATGTGGTTTACACGTACACCTACATTAATGTTTCATAGTTATTACTTTTTCATATTATTTCTATACTTTATAATTAGTTTCATTGTATTCTGTTTATGTAAATTTCTCAGTCTGCATTTACAGCATTTCAAATAAATAAATGTAATGTATTGATTAATGAACTGGTAAAGTAATGTATTGATTAATGAACAGTTGCACTCCAGATCCAGCCCTGTAGACCCCTACATCCATCCTGGACCATGGGTGAGATTGTCAGTGTGTCAGTTTAGGCATTATATATATTATATGACATTATATACAATTTGAACTTCATAATCTGACCAAAATCTGCTTTTAATTTTATTTATGTATCTAATTATTTATGTATTTCTGTATTTTATATGTATTTAAAAACTTAAAACTTTCTTTCGGCTTCTCCCGTTAGGGGTCGCCACAGTGGATCATCCTCATGTTTGATATGGCACATGTTTTTACGCTGGATCCCCTTCCTAACGCAACCCTCCCCATTTATCCGAGCTTGGGACCGGCACTAAGGCTTGTGCAACCCTAATGGCTGGGGTCGGTTCCCTGACCAGGGGATCGAACCCGGGCCGCAGCGGTGAGAGCGCCGCATCCTAACCACTAGACCACCAGGGAACCCTGTATTTTATATTTCATATGTATTTATTAATTGCTAATTTAGACTTTGCTTGTGTATAAATCACTGTATTACATACATTGCAGTGTACTGTATTAAATTATACTGTATTGCATTGTGACCAATATCATTCAATTACGCACTTATATATGCGACTCATTTTTTCCCAGAACAGTTAATAAGAAAAGAAAATACATTACATATTGAAATACATAAACTTCTGAAGTAAACATATTAATATTTTAATACATGCAACTTTCATTTCACTAGAAAAAGCTCCTAAAATACTGTAATCACGCCACTGAACAAAAAGAGGCAAAATATATTCATTGTTAAAAAATGAATTCATGTCAAGATTTTTTTTTAATAATTGATTTAATATTCAATCTATTCACAATATTTATCCACTACTTCAGATTTCAAATATACATTCATGTTACATTTTACAAATTTTTTAATACCGTCCGCAAAATACAAAATTAAAAATGAGGCCAAAAATGTTTTCATACAAACAGACTTAAGGTTTTTTTTTTTTTTCAAATAGTTGATTAATGACACTTGCAAAGCTATAATAACAATTATTTTATATAATTATAATATAATGAATACAAAAGAAAAAAAAATATTGATGATGATGATAATAATAATTATAACAATAATAATAATTATAACATAACTGCAACAACATTTACTTGACTTAATTATAATATAATGTATACAAAAAAATTATGAATAATAATAATAATAATAATAATAATAATAATAATAATAATAATAATAATAATAATAATAATCATAATAATAATAATAATAATAATAACTGACACAACAGTAACATCAATATTAACAAGTTATGTAATCCAGTTATAGTTTTGCATACATCACTTCAGAGTAAATCATATTTGTTGAGCAAACTTCACTTCCTTTCTTGGAAAATTGCGAGGCCGAATAAGTCAAACTATCAACATGCGATTTCTGAAAACCAATCAATCAATTAATCAGTGCATTATATAAAAAAAAGCAGCATATAAACAGTATGCATAAGTAAGGAAATATGATAAATAGTAAAATTTGTCCCTGACAAGAACACATACATTCTGCACATAAAACCTGAATATGTTCAGAAAGACTTTATATACACTATCCAATCTATAATCTGTAAACTTACCTCCCTCATTCCTGAGTAATCTTCTTTTGAAGCAATGGATTTAATAAGAAATAATAAAAAAATATATATTAATTATTTTAAAAACATCAACTGAATTAATTTTTATCTAATCAGAAAATCACTTACTTTGATGACACATTTTCCTCAGAAGCAAATAAATGAGACAGAAAATCAGAAGTGCGCACAAACCCAAAGCCGATCCCAAACCGAGCACTGTCCAATGTAGAGATCTGATTATTTCTTAAATGGTTTATTTTCATATAATCAACATGCAAATTACTGTATATTTTTAAATAAATTGTTCTGAACATGATTAAATAAAACAAACAAACAAACAAACAAACAAACAAACAAACAAACAAACATGTACATATATACTGTATTACACACACACACATCATCGTACCTGTTTTCTGTTGTGTGTTCATGTTGACTTCATGCAGTGTTGCTGTAGGTGTTACTGATGTAGTAGTAATGCGATCACCTATAAACATTATCATGATAAATCAGTAAAAAAGCAAGTCTGAATATCTCTCGTTCCCAACATTAATATCTCACTACTATACACACTAACACAGGGGTTGTGCAGAAATGCAGTATCTATCAGACTGGACTGTATCTAGCAAAAAAAAACAACAACAAACAAACAAAAAAAAACAAAAACAAATGCATTTAGTAGGTTAGAATACAAAATAATACAATTAATATTATGTATTAATTTGGCAGTAAATTAAATACTTACACATGGTGATAGACATGAAAAAAGAAAACCAGAATCCAGTCATGCCGATGTGTCTTTTATATCTCATTTATCTGCAGAAAATGAATGTGCCTGAAGCAAAGATTTCAGTTATATTCTAGCTGGTGTGTACTGAGCATGCTCAGAAACCTCTCATGTGATTTGTTCTAATAACTGAAGGAAATCTGACACAATAAACCACATAGTGTTTACACCCACATCAACCCCATCTCACCCTGTTCAGCTAGACTGACTCTCACGT